>NC_050099.1:7936493-8239523 GCF_902167145.1 Zea mays
TGTATCTGAACGTTAAACCTGCGCAGGACTTCGCCAACAAATCGGTGCGCAGGCAGGCGGAGGCCGGCGGCGAAGAATGCCTCGAACACAACCAACTCGCCCTCCGGCTTGGGGACTTCCTCCGTCCCCGGGACACGAGCAACTCCGCCGCCGAAGTAACCCAACCGCTGCATATCTTGCACGCGGACCGACGACATCCGCGACACGCCAAATCCACAGAATCGCCGGCGCGCAACTCCTCCGCCATCAAACTACTCAGTGTCTCCTCAGACGAGACGTTGGCCGGCGGCGAGGCGTCGGCCGGCGGCGAGGCGTCGGCCGGCGGCGTAGCGGCAGCGGAAGAAGAGGAGGTCGGCATCGCTACGTACCGTCAGCGGCGGCGGGCGGTCTGTTTCACTCGAGCCAGATCTCCGGCGAACAAGAGCACGGCGGGCAGACGAGCAACAAGACGGTGAAAAAAGGCGGCTAGGGTTTTCACGGATCGCGGAAAGTGAAGTTCAAAAAGCACCGACCCCCGCCCCCTTTTATAGACAGGGCGCGGCTCTTCGGGAAACTCGCAATCCAACAGGGCGCGACGCTTCGGGAAACCCGCAATCCAACAGTACGCTGTCAATCAACGGTCACGTCAAAAACCCCCGCGGAACCACTTCGAGCGAGGGCAGCGTCTCCGCCATCTAGCGACGTCTTCGGCACCAGGTGACTTTGTCGAACTGGTCCCTCGGAGGGCAAATGTTGGGGCGAAGGCAAAGACGCCACCCTTCGCTCGAGGCCTTCGCTGCAGTCGCTGGTCCGACAGAGACAAAACGGGCAGGGACACCCTTCGCTCTATTCGACACCGGGCGAAGGCCTGCGACGGCATCATCCCACAGTGCAGCCTCGCCCAGCTCAGAGGCTCACGTGCGATCTGGCCCATTGTAACGGGCCCTACGTGGCCGCCGCGTGTTACGGGCCTAATTTGTAAAGGTGTCCCTGTAATTACAGTCTGTAACCCTGCTTTATGGGAATATTCTGGGGATAATCTAGGTAGCTGAGGGCACATGTGTCCTTATCACAAGGCGCTGGGCGCTCAGGTACCTATAAATACCCCCGCACAGTGCCCGTGAGAGGCCAGATTAGCAGAGCTATTGCCCACACGCGCGAGAGCCCTGCTTACGTCATTGTTCACCTTTGTTGGATCCCCTTGCAACTGATAGCAAGTTCCAACAAGGCCGCTCCGCTATAATTCACCGGACTGTCCGGTGTAGCACCGGACTGTCCGATGTGCCAGCGGAGCAACGACTACTTTGCGCCAACGGTCGTCTGCAATGCTACACTAGGCACAGAAGGCGCACCGGACAGTGAATAGTGAATGTCCGGTGCACCACCGGACTGTCCGGTGGCCCACTTGTCAGAAGCTCCAACGGTCGAACCCTAACGGCCTGGTGACATTGCTGGCGCACCGGACAGTGTCCGGTGGCGCACTGGACTGTCCGGTGCGCCATACGACAGAAGCCTCCACCAACGGTCAACTTGGTGGTTGGGGCTATAAATACCCCCCAACCACCACACTTCAATGAATCCAAGTTTTCAGCCATCAAACCTCATACAAGAGCTCTAGACTTCATTCCAAGACACAAACAAAGAGATCAAATCCTCTCCCAAAGTCCAAAGTTCATTCCAATCAAATAGTGACTAGTGAGAGAGACAACTTTGTTCATTTGAGTTCTTACGCTTGGATTGCTTTTCTTCTTCCTTCTTTCTTATTTCCAACTCAATTGTAATCAAGGCAAGAGACACCAATTGTGTGGTGGTCCTTGTGGGGACTTGAAAGGGAAATGTGCCCTTGGGCCATTTCTATGTATTTTGGTGATTGAGTGCCAACACATGTGCTTAATTGGGAATTTATGTACATGGATGAACAAGGTGAAAATCATGAAGTAAAGGTATGTTTCTAAGCCTTAGTACATTGGTTTTAAGTACTAATATATTTGTCTAAGTGTTAGAAACAGAAAGAAGAAGAATAGAGAAAAGGAGAAGGGACTTGGCTGTGTGCTGCCAAGACCCAGCTCGGTCTGGAGCACCGGACTGTCCGGTGTGCACCGGACAGTGTCCGGTGCGCCAGGCTGGCGCGACTCGAACTGGACGCTCTCGGGAAATTGGCCGGCGGAGTACGGCTAAAATTCACCGGACTGTCCGGTGTGCACCGGACTGTCCGGTGAGCCAACGGTCGGCCAGGGCCAACGGTCGGCCGCGCAATCCGCGCGGGACACGTGGCCGAGCCAACGGTCGGAAGACGGCACCGGACTGTCCGGTGTGCACCGGACATGTCCGGTGCGCCAACAGCGCCAGATCTGCCAACGGTCTGCAACGGTCGTCTTCGCCGTTTAAGGAAACAAATCGGGCACCGGACAGTGTCCGGTGTGCACCGGACTGTCCGGTGCCCCCGACGACAGAAGGCAAGGATGGCCTTCCGGATTTGCTCTCAACGGCTCCTAGCTGCCTTGGGGCTATAAAAGGAGCCCCTAGGCGCATGGAGGAGAAAGACAAGCAACCTTTGAGCATTCTTGATCATCCACACTAAGTCTCTGCGCATTCGTTTGTGTTTCTAAGTGATTCGAGCTCTGTTCTAAGTGAGAACTCTGAGATAGTCTTGTGAGCTCGATTCTTGGCCGTGTGTGTGCGCTTTTGCTGTGGATTTGTGTGTGTTGCTTTCCTCCCTTACTCTGTGTTTCATTTGTGATCATATACTTGTAAGGGCAAGAGACTCCAATTTGTGGAGATTCCTTGCAAACGGGATAGTGAAAGGAAAACAAAACACCGTGGTATTCAAGTGAGTCTTTGGACCGCTTGAGAGGGGTTGATTGCAACCCTCGTCCGTTGGGACGCCACAACGTGGAGTAGGCAAGCGTTGGTCTTGGCCGAACCACGGGATAAAACCACTGTGTCACTCTGTGCTTGATTCTCTTGTGGTACTGTGTTTTGTTGAGATTGTTGAGACTTCACCTTAGCCACTTGGCAATAATCGTGCTAACACTTAACAAGTTTTTGTGGCTTAAGTTTGAAGTTTTTACAGGATCACCTATTCACCCCCCCCCCCCCTCTAGGTGCTCTCAATTGGTATCGGAGCCGTTCTCTTCAAGAAAGGGACTAACCGCCCGAAGAGATGGATCCTAAGGGGAAGGGAATTGTGATCAACGACAAGGAGAAGGAGTCCTTCGTCAACGAGCCAAGGGATGACAAGTCCAATGACTCGGGCTCGGGCCACAAGCGAAGAGATGGGAAGAAGAAGAAGACAAGACGCATCAAGGAGATCGTCTACTACGACAGCGATGAGTCCTCTTCTTCCCAAAAGGACGACGACTACGACAAACAAAGGAAACCGGTTAATTCTAACTTTTCTTTTGACTACTCTCGTATTCCGCATAGTTCAAATTCACATTTGCTTTCCATTCCACTCGGCAAGCCCCCACACTTTGATGGGGAGGACTACGGATTTTGGAGCCACAAAATGCGTAGTCACCTATTCTCTCTCCATCCTAGCATATGGGAGATTGTAGATAGTGGAATGCACTTTAATAGTTCGGATAGTCCTATGTTCATTAATGAACAAATTCATAAGAATGCACAAGCTACTACTGTTCTTCTAGCTTCCTTGTGCAGGAATGAATACCATAAGGTGAGCGGCTTGGATAACGCCAAGCAAATCTGGGACACCCTCAAGATTTCTCATGAGGGGAACGACGTCACCTTACTCACCAAGATGGAATTGGTGGAGGGCGAGCTTGGACGGTTCGCAATGATAAGGGGCGAGGAGCCAACGCAAACATACAATCGGCTCAAGACCCTTATCAACAAGATAAGAAGCTACGGGAGCACGCGATGGACGGACCACGACGTCGTCCGCCTAATGCTAAGGTCATTTACCGTTCTTGATCCTCACTTGGTGAACAATATACGTGAAAATCCCAGGTACACCAAGATGTCGCCCGAAGAAGTTCTTGGAAAATTTGTTAGCGGGCGAATGATGATCAAGGAGGCGAGATATGTGGACGACGCCTTGAATGGTCCGATCAACGAGCCGCAACCTCTCGCTCTCAAGGCAACACGAAGCAAGGAGGCGCTACCTAGCAAGGTGGCACAAATTGAGGCGGCCGGACTCAACGATGAAGAGATGGCTCTCATCATCAAGAGATTCAAGACGGCGCTAAATGGTCGCAAGGGGCAGCCAAGCAAGACCAAGACCAAGGGGAAGCGCTCATGCTTCAAATGCGGTAAGCTTGGTCATTTTATCGCTAACTGTCCCGATAATGAAAGTGACCAGGAAAAGGGGAACAAAAGAGAAAAGAAGAAGCAATACAAGAAGGCAAAGGGCGAGGCGCATCTAGGAAAGGAGTGGGACTCGGATTGCTCCTCCTCCGACTCCGACAACGAAGGACTCGCCGCCACTGCCTTCAACAAATCGGCTCTCTTCCCCAACGAGCGTCTCACATGTCTTATGGCAAGGGAGAAGAAGGTGAGTACTCAAGACTCCACTTATGCTTCTTCTAGTGATAGTGAGTCTAGTGATGATGACATAGATTATTCATGCTTGTTCAAGGGCTTAGATAGATCTAAGATAGATAAAATCAATGAATTAATTGATGCATTGAATGAAAAGGATAGGCTTTTAGAAAAGCAGGAGGATTTATTGTATGATGAACATGATAAATTTGTAGAGGCACAAAAATCATATGCTTTAGAAGTAAAAAGAAATGAAATGCTTTCTTATGAACTATCTACTTGTCATGAAACCATTTCTACTTTACAAGGTGTTAACAATGATTTAAATGCTAAGTTAGAAGTAGCAAATAAATCTAATTCTTGTGTAGAACATGTTAAGATTTGCACTAGGTGTAAGGATTTCGATGTTGATGCCTGTAGTGAACATCTAGTTTTAATTTCCAAATTAAATAAGGAAGTGGCTAGTCTTAATGCCCAACTTAAGACTAGCAAGAATGAAGTTGATAAAATAAAATTTGCAAGGGATGCCTATACGGTTGGTAGACACCCCTCAATTAAGGATGGTCTTGGCTTCAAGAGAGAGGCCAAGAACTTAACAAGCCATAAGGCTCCCATCTTCGTCAAGGAGAAAGGGAAGGCCCCTATGGCTAGTAATGCTAAAAAGAACCATGCTTTTATGTATTATGATAGGAGAAATGCTAGAAATGCTTATAATGATTTTGATTCACATGTTTATGATTCTCATGCCATGTTTGCCTCTAGTTCTTCTTATAAGCATGATAGGGATATGCCTAGGAGAAATATTGCTCATGTGCCTAGAAAGAATGTTATTCATGCTCCTAGGAAAGTAGTGAATGAACCTTCTATAATTTATTGTGCTTTAAATGCTTCCTTTGCTATTTGTAGAAAGGATAAGAAAATTGTTGCTAGGAAGTTAGGGGCAAAATGCAAGGGAGACAAAACTTGCATTTGGGTCCCTAAGGATATTTGCACTAACCTTGTAGGACCCAACATGAGTTGGGTACCTAAGACCCAAGCCTAAATTTGCCTTGCAGGTTTATGCATCCGGGGGTTCAAGCTGGATTATTGACAGCGGATGCACAAACCATATGACGGGGGAGAAGAAGATGTTCACCTCCTACGTCAAAAATAAGGATTCCCAAGATTCAATTATATTCGGTGATGGGAATCAAGGCAAGGTAAAAGGGCTAGGTAAAATTGCAATTTCTAATGAGCATTCTATATCAAATGTATTCTTAGTGGAGAGTCTTGGATATAATTTGCTATCTGTCAGTCAATTATGTCAAATGGGATATAATTGTTTATTTACAAATGTAGATGTGTCTGTCTTTAGAAGAAGTGATGGTTCACTAGCTTTTAAGGGTGTATTAGACGGCAAACTTTATTTAGTTGATTTTGCAAAAGAAGAGGCCGGTCTAGATGCATGCTTAATGGCTAAGACTTGCATGGGCTGGCTGTGGCATCGCCGCTTAGCACATGTGGGGATGAAGAACCTCCACAAGCTTCTAAAGGGAGAACATGTGATAGGTCTAACCAATGTTCATTTCGAAAAAGATAGACCTTGTGCAGCTTGTCAAGCAGGGAAACAGGTGGGAGGAGCGCATCACAGCAAGAATGTGATGACCACTTCAAGACCCCTGGAGCTGCTGCATATGGATCTCTTCGGACCCGTCGCCTATCTAAGCATAGGGGGAAGTAAGTATGGTCTAGTTATTGTTGATGACTTTTCCCGCTTCACTTGGGTGTTCTTTTTGCAGGATAAGTCTGAAACCCAAGGGACCCTCAAGCGCTTCCTCAGGAGGGCTCAAAATGAGTTTGAGCTCAAAGTGAAAAAGATAAGGAGCGACAACGGGTCCGAGTTCAAGAACCTTAAAGTGGAGGAGTTCCTTGAAGAAGAAGGGATCAAGCACGAGTTCTCCGCTCCCTACACACCACAGCAAAATGGTGTGGTAGAGAGGAAGAACAGGACGCTCATCGACATGGCGAGGACGATGCTAGGAGAGTTCAAGACCCCCGAGTGCTTTTGGACGGAAGCCGTGAACACGGCTTGCCACGCCATCAACAGGGTCTACCTTCATCGCCTCCTCAAGAAGACGTCATATGAGCTACTAACCGGTAACAAACCCAATGTATCGTACTTTCGTGTATTTGGGAGTAAATGCTACATTCTAGTAAAGAAGGGTAGAAATTCTAAGTTTGCTCCCAAAGCTGTAGAAGGGTTTTTGTTAGGTTATGACTCAAATACAAAGGCGTATAGAGTCTTCAACAAATCATCGGGTTTGGTTGAAGTCTCTAGCGACGTTGTATTTGATGAGACTAATGGCTCTTCAAGAGAGCAAGTTGTTGATTGTGATGATGTAGATGAAGAAGATGTTCCGACAGCCGCTATACGAACCATGGCGATTGGAGAAGTGCGGCCACAGGAACAAGATGAGCAAGATCAACCCTCTTCCTCAATTATGGTGCATCCCCCGACTCAAGACGATGAACAGGTTCATCATAAGGAGGCGTGTGATCAAGGGGGAGCACAAGATGATAACGTAATGGAGGAAGAAGCGCAACCGGCACCTCCAACCCAAGTTCGAGCGATGATTCAAAGGGATCATCCCGTCGACCAAATTCTGGGTGACATTAGCAAGGGAGTAACTACTCGATCTCGATTAGTTAATTTTTGTGAGCATTACTCCTTTGTCTCTTCTATTGAGCCTTTCAGGGTAGAAGAGGCCTTGCTAGATCCAGACTGGGTGTTGGCCATGCAAGAGGAGTTAAACAACTTCAAGCGCAATGAAGTTTGGACACTGGTGCCTCGTCCGAAGCAAAATGTTGTGGGAACCAAGTGGGTGTTCCGCAACAAACAGGACGAGCACGGGGTGGTGACGAGGAACAAGGCTCGACTTGTGGCAAAAGGTTATGCCCAAGTCGCAGGTTTGGATTTCGAGGAGACCTTTGCTCCTGTGGCTAGGCTAGAATCAATTCGTATCTTGCTAGCATATGCCGCTCACCATTCTTTCAGGTTGTTTCAAATGGATGTGAAGAGCGCCTTCCTCAACGGGCCAATCAAGGAGGAGGTGTACGTGGAGCAACCCCCTGGCTTCGAGGATGAACGGTACCCCGACCATGTGTGTAAGCTCTCTAAGGCGCTCTATGGACTTAAGCAAGCCCCAAGAGCATGGTATGAATGCCTTAGAGACTTTTTACTTGCTAATGCTTTCAAGGTTGGGAAGGCCGATCCAACTCTTTTCACTAAGACATGTGATGGTAATTTGTTTGTGTGCCAAATTTATGTTGATGACATAATATTTGGTTCTACTAACCAAAAGTCTTGTGAAGAGTTTAGCAGGGTGATGACGCAGAAATTCGAGATGTCGATGATGGGCGAGTTGAACTACTTCCTTGGGTTCCAAGTGAAGCAACTCAAGGACGGCACCTTCATCTCCCAAACGAAGTACACGCAAGATCTGCTAAAGCGGTTTGGGATGAAGGACGCCAAGCCCGCAAAGACTCCGATGGGGACCGACGGACACACCGACCTCAACAAAGGAGGTAAGTCCGTTGATCAAAAAGCATACCGGTCAATGATAGGTTCTTTGCTTTATTTATGTGCTAGTAGACCGGATATTATGCTTAGCGTATGCATGTGTGCTAGATTTCAATCCGATCCTAAGGAGTGTCACTTAGTGGCGGTGAAGCGAATTCTTAGATATTTAGTTGCTACGCCTTGCTTCGGACTCTGGTATCCAAAGGGGTCTACCTTTGACTTAGTTGGATACTCAGACTCCGACTATGCTGGATGTAAGGTCGATAGGAAGAGTACATCGGGGACGTGCCAATTCTTAGGAAGGTCCCTGGTGTCATGGAACTCTAAGAAACAAACTTCCGTTGCCCTATCCACCGCTGAGGCCGAGTATGTTGCCGCAGGACAGTGTTGCGCGCAACTACTTTGGATGAGGCAAACCCTCAGGGACTTTGGCTACAATCTGAGCAAAGTCCCACTCCTATGTGATAATGAGAGTGCTATCCGCATGGCGGAAAATCCTGTTGAACACAGCCGCACAAAGCACATAGACATCCGGCATCACTTTTTGAGAGACCACCAGCAAAAGGGAGATATCGAAGTGTTTCATGTTAGCACCGAGAACCAGCTAGCCGATATCTTCACTAAGCCTCTAGATGAGAAGACCTTTTGCAGGTTGCGTAGTGAGCTAAATGTCTTAGATTCGCGGAACCTGGATTGAATTGTAGCATACATGTAGTTATGCTTTTGATCATGTTCCTTTTTGCATTATGTTGCTTATTATGGTGCTCAAGTTGTACAAACACTCCCTGGACCTCACAAGTCCGTTGCAAAGTGATGCACATGTTTAGGGGGAGATGTGTTACAACTTGACCCTTTGAGACTAACCTTGTGCTTGAGTTTGATAATTTAGTCTCGAAGGAGGATTGAAAGGGAAAAGATGGACTTGGACCATGAAAGACTTCCACTGCACTCCGATGAGAGGGTAACTAATTCCAAGTTCATCTCATGAAATCTTATTGCCATTTGCTCTTAATTAAAGACTTTGGTGAGGCAATGGGGTTAAAAGGCCAAGATTGATCCCGTTTTGGTGCTTGATGCCAAAGGGGGAGAAAATAAAGGCCAAAGCGATAAATGGATCAGCTACCACTTGAGAGATTTTGAAAATAGTAGAATAGAATTTTTGGTTTGTCAAAATTCTTATGTTGTCTCTCTTGTCAATAATTGGCTTCTTGTGGGGAGAAGTATTGATTATGGGAAATAGGGGGAGTTTTTTTGAAATCTTTGATCAATCTCTTTTGGAATGATTCTCTTTATGCTTCAACATGTGTGTTTAACTTAGAGATTTGAGTTTGATTTGCAAAAACAAACCAAGTGGTGGCAAAGGATGATCCATATATGCCAAAATTGAATAAAACTTAAATTTATTTTATTTGAAGTGAGTTTGCACTTGTTCTAGTTGCTTTATGTTGTGTTGGCATAAATCACCAAAAAGGGGGAGATTGAAAGGGAAATGTGCCCTTGGGCCATTTCTATGTATTTTGGTGATTGAGTGCCAACACATGTGCTTAATTGGGAATTTATGTACATGGATGAACAAGGTGAAAATCATGAAGTAAAGGTATGTTTCTAAGCCTTAGTACATTGGTTTTAAGTACTAATATATTTGTCTAAGTGTTAGAAACAGAAAGAAGAAGAATAGAGAAAAGGAGAAGGGACTTGGCTGTGTGCTGCCAAGACCCAGCTCGGTCTGGAGCACCGGACTGTCCGGTGTGCACCGGACAGTGTCCGGTGCGCCAGGCTGGCGCGACTCGAACTGGCCGCTCTCGGGAAATTGGCCGGCGGAGTACGGCTAAAATTCACCGGACTGTCCGGTGTGCACCGGACTGTCCGGTGAGCCAACGGTCGGCCAGGGCCAACGGTCGGCCGCGCAATCCGCGCGGGACACGTGGCCGAGCCAACGGTCGGAAGACGGCACCGGACTGTCCGGTGTGCACCGGACATGTCCGGTGCGCCAACAGCGCCAGATCTGCCAACGGTCTGCAACGGTCGTCTTCGCCGTTTAAGGAAACAAATCGGGCACCGGACAGTGTCCGGTGTGCACCGGACTGTCCGGTGCCCCCGACGACAGAAGGCAAGGATGGCCTTCCGGATTTGCTCTCAACGGCTCCTAGCTGCCTTGGGGCTATAAAAGGAGCCCCTAGGCGCATGGAGGAGAAAGACAAGCAACCTTTGAGCATTCTTGATCATCCACACTAAGTCTCTGCGCATTCGTTTGTGTTTCTAAGTGATTCGAGCTCTGTTCTAAGTGAGAACTCTGAGATAGTCTTGTGAGCTCGATTCTTGGTCGTGTGTGTGCGCTTTTGCTGTGGATTTGTGTGTGTTGCTTTCCTCCCTTACTCTGTGTTTCATTTGTGATCATATACTTGTAAGGGCAAGAGACTCCAATTTGTGGAGATTCCTTGCAAACGGGATAGTGAAAGGAAAACAAAACACCGTGGTATTCAAGTGAGTCTTTGGACCGCTTGAGAGGGGTTGATTGCAACCCTCGTCCGTTGGGACGCCACAACGTGGAGTAGGCAAGCGTTGGTCTTGGCCGAACCACGGGATAAAACCACTGTGTCACTCTGTGCTTGATTCTCTTGTGGTACTGTGTTTTGTTGAGATTGTTGAGACTTCACCTTAGCCACTTGGCAATAATCGTGCTAACACTTAACAAGTTTTTGTGGCTTAAGTTTGAAGTTTTTACAGGATCACCTATTCACCCCCCCCCCTCTAGGTGCTCTCAGGACTTAGTGTCCCGATTGATTGAGAAGAGAAGCTCACTCGGTCTTTGTGACCACCACAATGGGGAGTAGGTTTGCAAGAACCGAACCTCGGTAAAATAAATCACCGTGTCATTCGCCTTCTTTGCTTGTGATTTGTTTTTCGCCCTCTCTTTCGGACTCAACTTTAATTCTAACGCTAACCCCGGCTTGTAGTGTGCTTAAACTTTATAAATTTTAGATTACGTCTATTCATCCCGCCTCTAGGCGACTTTCAATTGATATCGGAGCCCGGTACTTCATTAGAGCCTAACCGCTCGAAGTGATGTCGGGAGATCACGCCAAGAAGGAGATGGTGATCGGTGAGAAGCCCGCCACAAGCCATGGGAAGGCTCCATCCGGGGAGTCCGGCAACAAGGTGAAGGGACCCCCTTCACACGACAAGTCGCGTTGGAGCGGCGAGAAGAAAAAGAAGATGAAGAAAGTGGTCTACTACGAGACCAACTCTTCATCGCCATCCACCTCCGGCTCCGACACGCCGTCCGTCACTTCTAAGCGCCATGAGCACAAGAAGTTTAGTAAGATCCCCTACGCTACCCTCGTATTTCAAAATGTACTCCTTTACTTTCCGTCCCATTAGGCAAACCACCTATGTTTGATGGTGAAGATTATAATATGTGGAGTGATAAAATGAGGCACCATCTAACCTCACTCGACACTAGCATTTGGGATGTTGTTGAGATTGGAGTACAGGTACCATCGCGGGGGATGAAGACTATGATTCGGACGAGGTTGCCCAAATCCGGCACTTCAACTCCCAAGCCACCACTATACTGCTCGCCTCTCTAAGTCGAGAGGAGTATAACAAGGTGCAAGGGTTGAAGAGCGCCAAAGAAATTTGGGACGTGCTCAATACCGCGCACGAAGGAGACGAGGTGACCAAGATCACCAAGAGGGAAACGATCGAGGGGGAGCTCGGTCGTTTTATGCTCAACCAAGGAGAAGACCTGCAAGCCATGTACAACCGGCTAAATACCTTGGTTAACCAAGTGTGCAACCTTGGGAGCACTAAATGGGATGACCATGAAATGGTCAAGGTTATTCTTAGATCACTCGTATTTCTTAACCCTACTCAAGTTCAATTAATTTGTGGTGATCCAAGATATAAACTAATATCTCCCGAGGAAGTAATAGGAAAATTTGTGAGCTTTGAATTGATGATCAAAGGCTCCAAGAAGATCATTGAGCAAGGCGCTTCCTCCTCCATACCCGAGGCACAACCTGTTGCATTCAAGGCAACGGAGGAGAAGAAAGAAGACTCTACACCAAGTAGGGTCCCCATCGACGCCTCCAAGCTCGACAATAAGGAGATGGCGCTCATCATCAAGAGCTTCCGTCAAATCCTCAAGCAAAGGAGGGGGAAAGACTACAAGTCTCGCTCCAAGAAGGTTTGCTACAAATGTGGTAAGCCCGGTCATTTTATCACTAAATGTCCTTTGTCTAGTGATAGTGACAGGGATAACGACAAGAGGGGGAAGAAGGAGAAGAAGAGATATTACAAGAAGAAGGGCGACGATGCTCATGTTTGCTAGGAGTGGGACTCCGACGGGAGCTCCAATGACTCCTCCTCCGACGATGACGCCGCCAACATTGCCGTCAACAAGGGACTTCTCTTCCCCAACGTCGGCCACAAGTGCCTCATGGCAAAGGACGGCAAGAAGAAGAAGGTAAAATCAAGATCCTCCACTAAGTATGCAACCTCTAGTGATGAGGAAAATTCTAGTGATGATGAGGATAACTTGCTTACTCTTTTTGCCAATCTTAACATGCAACAAAAAGAGAAATTGAATGAATTGATTAGTGCTATTCATGAGAAGGATGAACTCTTGGATAGCCAAGAGGACTTCCTTATTAAGGAAAATAAAAAGCATGTTAAGACTAAAAATGCTTATGCTCAGGAGGTAAAGAAAAATGAAAAATTAACTAGTGAGCTAAGCACTTGCCATGACACTATTTCCAACCTTAGAATTGAGAATGCTAATTTGATTGCTAAGGTTGAGAAGTCAAATATTTGTGATGATTCAATTGCCAATCTTAGAAATGATAACGCTAGTTTAATTGCTAAGATTGAAAAATTGAATGCCTCTCTTGCTAGCCTTAGAAATGAGAATGAAAAAATAATTGCTAAGGCTAAAGACTTAGATATTTGCAATGCTTCTATTTCCAATCTTAGAGATGAGAATGCTATTTTACATGCTAAGATTGTTGAATTAAATGATTGCAAACCCTCTACATCTAGCGTAGATCATGTTTCCATTTGTACTAGATGTAGAGATATTAACATTGATGCTATTCATGATCACCTTGCTATGATTAAACAACAAAATGATCATATCGCTAAACTAGATGCTAAAATTGCCGAGCATGAACTAGAAAATGAGAAATTTAAATTTGCTCGTAGCATGCTTTATAGTGGGAGATGCCCTGGCATTAAGGATGGCATTGGCTTCCAACAGGGAGACAATGTCAAGCTTAATGCCCCTCCTAAAAGATTGTCTAATTTTGTCAAGGGCAAAGCTCCCATGCCTCAGGATAGCGAGGGCTATATTTTATATCCTGTTGGTTATCCTGAGGATAAGATTAGGAGAATTCATGCTAAGAAGACTCATTCTGTTTCTCACCATGCTTTTATTTATAAGAATGAGGCTTCTAGCTCTATACGTTCTACACATGTTAAAATGCCTAAGAAAAAAACTCCTATTGCATCAAATGATCATAACATTTCATTTAAGACTTTTGATGCTTCATATGTGCTTACTAACAAATCAGGCAAGGTAGTTGCCAAATATGTTGGGGGCAAACACAAGGGGTCAAATACTTGTGTTTGGGTACCCAAGGTGCTTGTTTCTAATGTAAAAGGACCCAAGACCGTTTGGGTACCTAAGAACAAGGCCTAAATTTGTTTTGTAGGTTTATGCATCCTGGGGCTCAAGTTGGATCATCGACAGCGGGTGCACAAACCACATGACTGGGGAGAAAAGGATGTTCTCCTCCTACGAGAAAAACCAAGATCCCCAACGAGCTATCACATTCGGGGATGGAAATCAAGGTTTGGTCAAAGGATTGGGTAAAATTGCTATATCACCTGACCATTCTATTTCCAATGTTTTTCTTGTAGATTCATTAGATTATAACTTGCTTTCAGTTTCACAATTATGTAAAATGGGTTACAACTGTCTTTTTACGGATGTTGGTGTTATTGTCTTTAGAAGAAGTGATGATTCAATAGTTTTTAAGGGAGTGTTAGAGGGTTAGCATACTTAGTTGATTTCAATAGAGCTGAACTCGATACTTGCTTAATTGCTAAGACTAACATGGGTTGGCTCTGGCATCGCCGACTAGCCCACGTTGGAATGAAGAATCTTCACAAGCTTCTAAAGGGAGAGCACATTTTGGGACTAACCAATGTTCATTTTGAGAAAGATAGGATTTGTAGTGCATGCCAAGCAAGGAAGCAAGTTGGTGTTCATCATCCACACAAGAACATCATGACGACTGACAGGCCACTGGAGCTACTTCACATGGATTTATTCGGCCCGATAGCTTATATAAGCATCGGCGGAAGTAAGTATTGTCTAGTTATTGTGGATGATTATTCTCGCTTCACTTGGGTATTCTTTTTACAGGATAAATCTCAAACCCAAGAGACTTTGAAAGGATTCTTGAAACGGGCTCAAAATGAGTTCGACTTGAGGAACAAGAAAATAAGAAGCGACAATGGGACGGAGTTCAAGAACTCACAAATGGAAGGCTTTCTTGAGGAGGAGGGCATCAAGCATGAGTTCTCTTCTCCCTACACGCCACAAAAAATGGTGTAGTGGAGAGGAAGAATAGAACCCTATTCGACATGGCAAGGACCATGCTTGATGAGTACAAGACTTCGGATCGGTTTTGGGCCGAGGCGGTCAACACCGCTTGCTACGCTATCAACCGGTTATATCTACACCGAATCCTCAAGAAGACATCATATGAACTCCTCACCGGTAAAAAGCCCAATATCTCATATTTTAGAGTCTTTGGTAGCAAATGCTTTATTCTTGTTAAAAGAGGTACAAAATCTAAATTTGCTCCTAAGGCTGTAGAAGGCTTTTTACTTGGTTATGATTCAAACACAAGGGCATATAGAGTCTTTAACAAGTCCACTGGACTAGTTGAAGTTTCTTGTGACATTGTGTTTGATGAGACTAACGGCTCTCAAGTAGAGCAAGTTGATCTTGATGAGCTAGATGATGAAGAGGCCCCATGCGTCGCACTTAGGAACATGTCCATTAGGGATGTGTGTCCTAAGGAATCCGAGGAGCCTCCATAAGCACAAGATCAACCATCTTCCTCCATGCAAGCATCTCCACCAACTCAGAATGAGGATGAGGCTCAAGATGATGAAGGAGAAGATCAAGAAGATGATCCACCTCAAGAAGACGGCAATGATCAAGGGGGAGATGCAAATGATCAAGACAAGGAGGATGAACAAGATCCAAGACCGCCACACCCAAGAGTCCACCAAGCAATCTAACGAGATCACCCCGTGAACACCATCCTCGTCGACATTCATAAGGGGGTAACCACTCGATCTCGTGTTGCTCATTTTTGTGAACATTACTCGTTTGTTTCCTCTATTGAGCCACACAGGGTAGAGGAAGCACTTCAAGATTCGGATTGGGTGCTGGCGATGCAAGAGGAGCTCAACAACTTCACGAGGAATGAGGTATGGCATTTAGTTCCACGTCCTAACCAAAATGTTGTAGGAACCAAGTGGGTCTTCCGCAACAAGCAAGATGAGCATGGTGTGGTGACAAGGAACAAAGCCTGACTTGTGGCCAAGGGATATTCACAAGTCGAAGGTTTGGATTTCGGTGAAACCTATGCACCCGTAGCTAGGCTTGAGTCAATTCGCATTTTACTTGCCTATGCTACTTACCATGGCTTCAAGCTTTATCAAATGGATGTGAAGAGTGCCTTCCTCAATGGACCAATCAAGGAGGAGGTCTATGTTGAGCAACCTCCCAGCTTTGAAGATAGTGAGTATCCTAACCATGTCTATAAACTCTCTAAGGCGCTTTATGGGCTCAAGCAAGCCCCAAGAGCATGGTATGAATGCCTAAGAGATTTTCTTATCGCTAATGGCTTCAAAGTCGGAAAAGCCGATCCCACTCTCTTTACTAAAACAATTGCCAATGATTTGTTTGTATGCCAAATTTATGTTGATGATATTATATTTGGGTCTACTAACAAATCTACATGTGAAGAGTTTAGTAGGATCATGGTACAAAAATTCGAGATGTCAATGATGGAGGAGTTGAAGTATTTCTTAGGATTCCAAGTCAAGCAACTCCAAGAAGGCACCTTCATCAGCCAAACAAAGTACATTCAAGACATACTCACCAAGTTTGGGATGAAGGATGCCAAGCCCATCAAGACACCCATGGGAACCAATGGGCATCTCGACCTCGACATGGGAGGTAAATCCATAGATCAAAAGGTATACCAGTCAATGATAGATTCTTTACTCTATTTATGTGCTTCACGACTGGATATTATGCTTTCTGTATGCATGTGTGCAAGATTCTAAGCCGATCCTAAGGAAGTTCACCTTAGGGTCATGAAACGAATCTTGAGATATTTAGTTTATACTCCTAAGTTTGGCCTTTGGTACCCCAGGGGATCCACTTTTGATTTAATTGGTTATTCAGATGCTGATTGGGCAGGGTGTAAGATTGATAGAAAGAGCACATCAGGGACTTGCCAGTTCTTGGGAAGATCTCTGGTGTCTTGGGCTTCTAAGAAACAAAATTCTGTAGCTCTTTCTACCGCCGAAGCCGAGTATATTGCCGCAGGCCATTGTTGCGCGCAATTGCTTTGGATGAGGCAAACCCTTAGGGACTATGGTTACAAATTAACCAAAGTTCCTCTCCTATGTGATAATGAGAGTGCAATCCGCATGACGGATAATCCCATTGAGCACGGCCGCACTAAGCACATAGCCATTCGGTATCACTTTTTGAGGGATCACCAACAACGGGGAGATATCGAGATTGCTTACATTAACACCAAAGATCAATTAGCCGATATCTTTACCAAGCCATTAGATGAGAAATCTTTTACCAAACTTAGGCATGAGCTAAATATTCTTGATTCTAGGAATTTTGATTGATATTTTGCACACATAGCTCATTTATATACCTTTGATCATATCTCTTTCATGTGCTATGACTAATGTGTTTTCAAGTGAATATTATGCTAAGTCATAGATTGAAAGGGAAATGGAGTCCTCGGCGAAGACAAAAGGCTTCCACTCCACTCCATCAAATTATTCATCCTTCGCCGTCGCTCCACAACGCTCTCCAATTTGGTATAATCTTCACTCCTATATTATTTACCAAAGTGGGAGAAAGTTTGAAAAAGGGCTTATATTTCACTCACAAGTATCCGTTTTTGGCGATTCATGCCAAAGGGGGAGAAAGTATGAGCCCAAAGCAAAAGAACCGCACCACCACCACCACTGAATTTTAAAATGAAGTTTTCAAATTGATATCTTATTGTGTTCAAAAGGGGGAGAAAGTAGTATCTTCAAAAATTTCTAAAACCCTCTTGAACACTAAGAGGAGAATTTCATTCAGGGGGAGTTTTGTTTAAGTCAAAGGAAAAGCATTTGGAACAGGGGGAGAAAATTTCAAATCTTAAAAATGCTTCTTTCAAACTTGTTCATATACCTTTGACTATTTGCCAAAAGGATTTTGAAAAGAATTCACAAAATTTGCAAAAACAAAACTCGTGGTGCAAATGAGGTCCAAAATTTTAATAAGAAGAAAATAATCCATGCATATCTATTGAAATAATTATATTGGTTTCAATTCCAAGCAACCTTTGCACTTACCTTATGCAAACTAGTTCAATTCTGCACCTCTATATTTGCTTTGGTTTGTGTTGGCATCAATCACCAAAAAGGGGGAGATTGAAAGGAAAATAGGGTCAAACCTTTTCCAAATGAATTTTGGTGGTTGAATTGCCCAACACAAATTATTGGACTAACTAGTTTATTCTAGATTATGAGTTCTACAGGTGCCAAAGGTTCACAACAAACCAATACAAAGTCAAAAGAAAGGGTTCAAAACAAAGGAGCAAAGTATACCGAAGGCAGCCCTGGTCTGGCGCACCGGACTGTCCGGTGTGCCACCGGACAGTGTCTGGTGCACCAGGGTAGATTCTCTCCAACTCGTTAGCTTCGGGAATTCTGGAGGCCGCTCCGCTATAATTCACTGGATTGTCCGGTGTAGCATCGGACTGTCCGGTGTGCCAGCGGAGCAACGGCTACTTCGCGCCAACGATCGTCTGCAACGCTACAGTAAAACACTACAGTGCGCGACTGCGCGCGCAGAAGTCAGAGCAGGCGCAGAAGGCGCACCGGACAGTTAATAGTGACTGTCCGGTGCACCACCGGACTGTCCGGTGCACCACCGGACTGTCCGGTGGCCCACTTGTCAGAAGCTCCAACGGTCGAACCCTAACGGCCTGGTGACGTGGCTGGCGCACCGGACAGTGTCCGGTGGCGCACCGGACTGTCCGGTGCGCCATATGACAGAAGCCTCCACCAACGGTCAACTTGGTGGTTGGGGCTATAAATACCCCCCAACCACCACACTTCAATGAATCCAAGTTTTCAGCCATCAAACCTCGTACAAGAGCTCTAGACTTCATTCCAAGACACAAACAAAGAGATCAAATCCTCTCCCAAAGTCCAAAGTTCATTCCAATCAAATAGTGACTAGTGAGAGAGACAATTGTGTTCATTTGAGTTCTTGCGCTTGGATTGCTTTTCTTCTTCCTTCTTTCTTGTTTCCAACTCAATTGTAATCAAGGCAAGAGACACCAATTGTGTGGTGGTCCTTGTGGGGACTTAGTGTCCCGATTGATTGAGAAGAGAAGCTTACTCGGTCTAGGTGACCATTTGAGAGAGGGAAAGGGTTGAAAGAGACCCGGTCTTTATGACTACCTCAACGGGGAGTAGGTTTGCAAGAACCAAATCTCGGTAAAACAAATCACTGTGCCATCCGCCTTATTTGCTTGTGATTTGTTTTTCGCCCTCTCTTTCGGACTCGACTTTAATTCTAACGCTAACCCCGGCTTGTAGTGTGCTTAAACTTTATAAATTTCAGATTACGCCTATTCACCCCCCCCCCTCTAGGCGACTTTCACAAGGGTTTTTAGCTTGTTGTATGTCTGTGTTGGCTCTTCTCCCCTTATCATCGCGAACCTCCCCAGCTCGCCTTCCACCAGCTCCATCTTGGTGATCATGGTGGCATCATTCCCCTCGTGAGAAATCTTGAGGGTGTCCCATATTTGTTTGGCGTTGTCCAAGCCGCTGACCTTATTATATTCATCACTGCATAGAGATGCTAGCAAAACAGTAGTAGCTTGGGCATTTTTATGTATTTGTTCATTAATAAATATAGGGTTATTAGTACTATCAAAATGCATTCTGTTTTCTACAATTTCCCAAATGCTAGGATGGAGAGAAAATAAGTGACTACACATTTTGTGACTCTAAAATGAGTAGTCCTCTCCATCGAAGTGTGGGAGTTTTCCAAGTGGAATAGAGATCAAATGAGCATTTGAATTGTAAGGAATGCGGGAATAATCAAAGGAGTAGTTTTAATTAACCGTTTTCTTTTTCGACGAGGAGTCATCGTCGTCGTCATCCCTTGGTGAAGAAGAGGAGGCATCACTGTCGTAGTAGATAATCTTCTTGATGCGCCTCTTCTTCTTCTCGTCCCTCTTCTTGTGACTCGAGCCTGAGTCAGTGGGCTTGTCGTCACTTAGGTCGTTGAAGAGGGACTCCTCCTTGTCGTTGATCACCACGCCCTTGCCCTTAGGATCCATCTCTTCAGGTGGTTAGTCCCTTAAATGAAGAGTACGGCTCTGATACCAATTGAGAGCACCTAGAGGGGGGTGAATAGGTGATCCTGTAAAATTCAACACTAATTAATCCAAACTTGGTTATGAAGATGTTAGTTAGATCAAAACCAAGATGTTAAGGTGAGAACTCTTCACTTGATTGTTCCTTTATAATAAGTATAAAACTTAGGAACAATAGCACAAGTGATTAAGTGAGAACTCAAGAAGAAAAACCAATCACAATAACAGATGGCACAAGGGACACGGTGATTTTATCTTGTGGTTCGACCAATGCCTACTCCACATTGTGGTGACCTCCTTCGGTCAAGGATTGCACTCAATCCCTCTCAAGTGATCCAACGATCAAACTTGAGTACCACGGTTTTCTTCCTTAGCAGTCTTTTCCCGTTTGCGAGGAATCTCCACACGTTGGAGCCTCTCGCCCTTACAATGTTTGATCACAAGAAAGGCACAAGAGTAAGGGAGGGAAAGCAACACACACAAGACTCAAATCGCAGCAAACACACGCACACAATCCAAGATGAGAGCACAAAACGAGTTATAACTCAAACGGTGCTCAAATCTCTAACACGATGATCCAAGTACGTGGTGGCGAAGTCTAGGTGTCTTAGAATGATTAGAGAATGTTTGGTGTACTGCTCCATGCGCCTAGGTGTCCCTTTTATAGCCCCAAGGCTGCTAGGAGCCGTTGGAGATCCAATTGGAAGGCGATTCTTGCCTTATGTCGGGTGGCGCACCGGACAGTCCGATGCACCACCGGACATGAACATTAGCAGTCTGGTGCCCGATCTCCTTCCTTTTCTAGCGACACCGACCGTTGGGTCTTTGGTCCCCTTGGCGCATCGGACACTGTTTGGTGCACACTGGATAGTCCGGTGCGACCAAGTGATCGTTGGCTCGGCCACGTGTTACCTGTTGATCGCACAGTCGACTGTTGGCCACGTGCGCCGTTGGCTCACCGGACAGTCCGGTGAATTTTAGCCGCCGCGCCTTCGTCTTTTTCCCGAGAGCGACGAGTTCGTCGCTGGGCCAGCCTAGGCACCAGACACTGTCCGATGCACACCGGACAGTCCGGTGCACCACAGGCTGGTGCTGGTTTGGCTGAACTCAGCCAAAACTTCTCTTGTCTGATTCCAGTTTTCTTGGCAATGTTCCTAGCACTTAGAGAGATATGTTAGTATCCAAAAACAATTTACTAAGTCTAGAAACATACCTTGATTCTTGATTTTGCACTTCTCAACCACTTAGCACATATTAGCTAAAATAATATGTTGGGCATCTAATCACCAAAACATTTATAGAAATGGCCTAAGGGCACATTTCTCTTTCACAACCCAAGGACCTCCCTACACCGACCACTCCCCTACTGCCCTTGCACCTTTCAGGTAAGGTAGTCATCTACTAGCTTTCCTAATTATTCAACCAAGAGCGTCCTATACCACCCTTGTGGTAGCACTGTTTTCCCGGGTGGTCGCTCTATGTTCCAATTAACATAATGATCTTATCATGAATAGTAAATAACAAACTTATAATAAAAGTATGATCATGAATAATGTGTATCTCTATACCCGAAACCACATAAAGCAATAGCAGGTACTACCCAAAGTTTAGTGGTAAACAAGTTATAAAGATAGCCAAACTAGGGTAACCTATTGGGTCCCATCAAAATTAACCTACGCAGATCATTATGATTAATAAGAACATTATTGGGTAAAAAGAAGTGATCAAGGGCACAACTTGCCTTCAACGAGCTCCTGTTCAGCAGTCTCCACCTGCTGAACACCTGGATCCTCTGTGGCTTGCTCGTCTACTCGCAACAATACAAACAAACATGGTATAGCAGAAATTAACATCATACCAAACAGCATAACAGAATGCATGATAATATTCTACGCGTCGTAACGAGATCGTAGGAACAATAATCACTAAATTCGGAGTTACGGTTATCGAGTTATGAATTTCTGAAGTTATTAAGTGCCTAGAGTAAGATAACTCAAGTGAATAATTTTAATCCAAGTTTCATGGCTAAACAGAGTTACTAGTTGATAGACAATATTAATACAAAATTATTGCCACCAGAATGGATCAAAAAGAATTTAAAATGAATTTTCTATGAATTAAATGAGTTTCTGGAATTATTTATGTACTAAAAATCAATTTCTATAATCGTTTCTCTAATTTCTCTGTTCTCTGGACTGCGCGCCAATTACCAAAAAGTTCCGGGGCTGGACTGCAAACTTCCCAAGACTCAGGCTATCCCAAGTTGGATGGCGGGTTGATACTCTAAAATCCCAGGGGTTCATACGTAAAAGAGCTCGGCCAAAGGGGTATCGTCGCATGTGGGCCACCAGATCGAACGCGGACGGTTCAGATTAGATTAGTGCGATTAAAGGACCAGTATGCTATATGAGCCCTCGGATCGGGGATTGACGGTCCGAGGCCCACGCGACCTCCAAACCCTTGGATTCGATCTCAACAGTCCGAGTATAATACAACCAAAGGGGTATCTTGAGCTCTAATCTCGGCCACCCAAGGAGATCTAACGGCGCACGTTCTTTTCCCCAATTCTAAAATTTGTGCACGGCGGCTATCGCCCCTTATCACGGCGAATCTCGCCGGAGAGGCCCTAAACCATTATGCAAGTGCCCTAGCTCCCAATCCTCCCGCTTCTATGTGTTATGGGGACAACAACGAACTTGAACGAGCAATCGTACCAGAGAAATTTGTCGCGCAAAGCGCTGGTCGCGGAAGAGTTGAATCTGAGGCGAGGGGGTGATCTTCGTCGGGAAATTGATCCCTCCACGGGACTCGCTATGAGCCAGCAGCGGTGGTCACAGGTTCCGAAGGTGATGGCGGGCGATTTCGACTCGAGTCCCGTATTCGCGCAGCAGTCCGCGACATTAGTCGTCGTTGAGCGTTCATCTCCTACCCACTCCCTTCCCCGACAGTAGTGGCGAGGTTGTGTGCTAGGGTTTGCGCCTAAGTTTCGTGATGGCTTTATACGCGAAGAGGCGATGGCAACCGACAAGGTCGGAGGTCGTTGAGCCAGAGGTTGGACCCGATTCCCGGCTAATTCACACAGCCGTTTCAATGGCCCTTGCGACGGGGAAGGGGAGAACCCGACCGGTGGGGCCCAGTGCACAGCGAAGGAAAAGGAGGTGGGGAGCTAACATGTGGGGTCCACCAGGCGGTGAGTGAGGGCACAACGCGAGAGAGGGACTGCCTGGTGGGGGCCTGTTGTCGGCGCGCATGATTTCCAATTGGGCTGCGCGGAGGGAAAGCTGAGGTGGGTCGAGACAGAGAATTGGGCCCAACGCCCTATTTCTCTTTTTCTTTCTTTTTTCTTTTTATTTTCCATTTTATTTTCTTTCTTTCCAAATTCAAACTTCAATTCCAATTCACATTCAAATCTTATGGCAAATTTTATCCTCAGATTATATTGTGCAATTAAAGTACTAATTTTGAAGATGCATTTCTATTTATATTTTATGTAGATTTTATACTCTCTTTTTCTTTTCTCACTTCTCTTTTCTCTTCAATTTTATTTACAAATCCTATGATTGAATTTAGATTAAATCCCTATCTCATCATTAATGTGTCCTTATTAATATGATGCATAAAATATTTATATTAGATATTTTGTTCTTTTAATTATGATTAATCCCATGTTATAATGATAAGATGGCAAATCAAATAATGATATCCATTTCTTTTCTTTATTATTCATCATTTGGATATTACACAATCCAGGTACCTAGCGTTTGGCCAAACGCATGTGAGGACGTCAACCCAACAATCGCTACTGAAAAGGGAAATAAGACTAAGGGATAGTTTGGAACCCTAATTTTCTAAGAAATTTCTATTTTCTTAAGGAAAATTAGTTTATTTTTCTATGGAAAAATAGAAATTCATTGGGAAATTGAGGTTCTCAAACTAGCCCTAAAAATCATTTCCATACTTGTTTTGGTGATGATTGACGACTATCACAACCTCTTGAACTAAATAGTTTGCTAAGCATATGAACACAGGCATATCAAAAACCCAAGAAGATCAATTCCCAAGTCTCTAGATCGTGGACCGTCCAAGATATCAAAAAACCATTTCGGACAAGAACTGTGTCAAACTAATGATATGAACTATGAATCATCCGAAAGAAAAAGGAGTAATGTCCGACACCCGGCGCAGACTATCCAACCTCATGCACGGACCATCTGCCAGTTCAAGATCAGACCAACCTAAAGGTGTCAGGTTTGGTAAAATAAATTACGTCATTAACAACTAAACCATCCCACCAGATTTAACTATGGACACGTATCAATGAAGTTGTTGCTTAATCCAAACGAGGACATATCTGGTGCACATGATGCACATATTAAATCATCAATATCCATTTTAGATCTAACGTTTCTAGTTAATCATTGCAATTTACAAATAACACCTTCCACCACTACACACCACCACGTCGGATGATGTTCTTAGCAAAATATATCAAATAATTAGAGACGTTAGATCTAAAATAAGTGATGATGATTTAATATGTGCATCATGTGCACTAAACTTCTATGTGCATTTGATATGTTCTCAATCCAAACACACTATTAGTTCCCACAATAAACAATAGAGGTTTCAATTTCCATACACCACATCGTTCACATCTATCAAATATGCCATATAGAAAAATAAATAGTATTATGAAAGACTGTACATTACAGTGCATACAACGGTTAATAATGATGCCGCAGTAAGAACAAGAATGAATTTACATTAAATTGGTATATTCTCGGATCACACTCGGTTTAATACAAAGCACAAGGTTTCGGGTGTAACGAACTTTGGGTGACACTGACACCCAAACTGGCCACGGGAGGCAGAAGCCCAGGCTTAACCTTTGTGACTCAGTATGATGCCCAAGAAAACGAAACAGATACGTATGGTCAGTAGTCGTGAGCAACTACTGGGGATGTGGTTGTCAGCCACTATTGCTGTTGCTGCGACACTGGCTCATGCTGCGGGGTGGCGGGGGAGTCTGGAGCGATGGCAAACTGGAGGGCGCGGCCCCTGGCCGACTGTAGGATGAAGGCCACCTCTGCAGCCGCCAGTGCAGCCTCTTCCTGCAGACAAAGGAAGAAGAAGAAGCACAGAGAACTTAGATGGATGGTGTGCCATATCATCGACAGATTTAGGACCAGGAGCCACATATAGTTAAAAAATATACTACGGTGGACTTCCTATTCCTACACTATGATGACGATTTGGAACAAGTTTTTTTCATGACCAACACCATCTCTCGAGATTGCGTCAAATGAGGTACCTGTCTTTGTCGACGGCGATGCAAAATACTGAATATCCATGCCATGATGTAGCACGGCAGCAGAAACCCAGCAGCTCGAAGCAGAAAAAGCTGCAGAGGGTCGAGTCAGGACAGAGCAATATCTGGACCGCTAACATCCAAGTACAAATGAAAGGCTACATCTCACTCACCGAGAATATGGTAGAAGCGTCATCATCGTTTCCTTCGTTGTCTGACATAGACAATGCATGCCTTAGAAGCAACAGTGCCATTAACTGCAAAACCAAGTAGGATTTTAAGGTAGTCTACCTTGACATACTCGAAATCAGTTACTTGGCATTCCGTAAATACTAGAGTCTAGAGGAGCTAAGGTCATCAGACTAGGGGCCTGTTTGTTTACCCCCATGGATTATATAATCTGGATTATTTTTGGAGGATTATATAATCTGAATTATATAATCTGGATTATATAATCTGAGTAGTCCTGTTTGTTTACCCAGATTATTTGAGTTGTTAATAGGATTCTTTTGTATGAGGAAGACAAGAATGCCCTCTATATTTGTACTAGGTCGAACCAGACAAGGGCACCTGGAGCCTGGCGGCTAGAGTTAGGAGGAGTCGAGAAGGAATTATGCTGGATTTGCTGGTCGCTGGATGCCGGATAGGCGCAAAAACGATTCGGTGGATTATAATGGCATTGGTGGGTAATTTCTAGGAAACTTGAAAGGGTAGTGGGGAAGTGAGAAAAAAATAATCTGAAATAAGCACCTCCTCACTTGCTTATGGATTATCATAATCCAAGGGGTTAGATTATATAATCTGGGCAAATAAGCTGGACTGTTTGTTTCCCTCTTAGGATTATTTAATCAAGATTATATAATCTGGGGGGTAAACAAACAGGCCCTAGGAGTGGAGCAGAAGAGGATTCGCTATGAAGATCAACAACATTTTTCTTTAATTTCTAAGTAACTAAACAACTAAAAGCACTGTTTTTTCAATCAACAAACAAGTTGCACGTATGTCCCCCGAGTAGGCCTCGATGAGTGTGCTAAGAGACTTTTCTGGGAAGACTTAGATGGCATGGTTAGAGCTATACCTATTAGTGAGAAGCTTTTCATGGGGGGCATGTTCAACAAGTGCAGATTTCGAGACGATTCATGAAGGTTTTAGGTATGGTTGTAGGAATCAGGAGGGAGAGAAAGTCTTGGGATCAAGTTAAACTAATTACCAGGGAATTAAGTCGATGAGCCATACTATGAAGCTATGGGGCAATTATTGAGCATTATCTGAGAGGAATAACAAGGATTTCTATGAACCAATTTGGTTTCATGCCCGGAAGGTCAATCATGGAAGCCATTTTATTAATAAGGCAAGTGATGGAGCAGTATTGAAAGCACAAGGACCTACCCATAGAGAAGACTTATGACAATATACCAAAGAATGTTATGTGGTGGGCTTTGGACAAACAGAAAGTTCCAACGAAGTATGTTTGACTCATTGAGGACACGTACAACAATATCGTGACTAGTGTTCAAACAAGTGGGGACACGGATGCTTTCCAATTAGAATAGGAAGGTCAGCTTTGAGCCCTTACCTTTTTGCCTTGGTGATGGATAAAGTCACAACGAACATACTAGGGGGGTATCCCATGGTGTATGTTTTTTGTGGACGATGTAGTGCTAGTTGATGAAAGTCGTCATGAGTAAATAGGAACCTAAAGTTGTGGTAGGAGACTCTAGAGTCAAAAGGTTTTATACTCAGAGAACTAAAACCAGATATATGATATGTGACTTCGGCACTACTACACATGAGAAGGATATGTTAGCTTGAAAGGTCAAGAAGTGCCCAAAAAGGATACCTTTCGATATTTAGGATCGATGCTACAAAGAAACAAGGATATTGATGAAGATGTTAGCCATAAAATCGAAGCAGAGTGGATGAAGTGGCATCAAGCATCTAGCATTCTATGTGACAAGAGGGCACAACAAAAGCTAAAAGGCAAGTTTTATAGTACGACGATTAGAAATTATATGTTGTATGGTGTAGAATGTTGGCTTACAAAAAAAACATGTTCAACATTTAAGTGTAATTTTATAGGACGACAATTAGACCTGCTATGTTGTATAGTGCATAATATTGGCCTACAAAAAGACAACATGTTCGGCAGATAAGTATTACGGAAATATGTATGTTGCATTGGATTTTTGGCAATACAAGAAGAGATCGGGTCCGGAACAATGGTATAAGTGATAGGTTAGGCCACTAGGGGTAGCACCAATTGAAAAAAAAACTTGTCCAACATTGGTTCAGATGATTTGTACATATGTCCAATGGAGACCTCCAGAGGCATCAATGTGTAGTGGGATCCTAAGGCATGATAGCAATGGAAAGAGAGACAGCCAGACAGGGGAAGACCAAAGTTGACATGGGAAGAGACAATAAAAGGAGACTTGAAAGGATGAAGTATACCGAAAAATTAGCCTGAAATAGGAGTACATGAAAAATAGTTATCCGTGCACCTGAACCCTGGCATGTGGTTTTTGATGATTTCAACTCTAGCCTACCCCCAACTTGCTTGGGACTAAAAGGCTCCATTGTTGTTGTAAACAAGTTGTGGCTTGTGAGCTAACCGTAAAATATATATAAAAGCATTGTCCTTCAATCCAAAAACAAAACCATCCTGAAATAGCTACTCCCTCCATTCCAAATTGTAAGTTGTTTTGTCTTTTTTAGATACATCATTTTAACATGTACCTACACATAGCATATATCCAGATACAAAGTGAAAGCTATGTACCTAAAAGGCCAAAACCATTTACAATTTGGAATCAAGGGAGTAGTATTGATACAACAGTTCAGGTAATAAATGGCAATAAGATCAGGAATTGGTAGACTTACAATAAGCGCAGCTGAACGGCAGAATGCAGCACCACTAGCATCTGTACTAGCGTAACCATCATACTCTGCCTCAAGAAGACGATGTTGGGCAGCTGCTACAGCAAGAATCCTTGGGTCTCGCAAATCCATAACCAAATCACCACTGAAAAATGGTTATTTGCTTAGATATGTTTAATTCTATTAACTTAAATAAAAATGGCAAAAAAAGTCCAAAATAACTTACTCAATGTCTATGGTTGTCTCATCTGGCTGAACACGAGGTGGCGCAGTGTAACCTGGCTTGTATTCCTACAGGTTATTACCAAGCCTAGAAAGAATCAGTATACGAAGAAAGGAAACTTTAAAATGCAGAGGTAAGGACCAAAGCATATTCTTTTTTTTTGGGGGGGGGAGGGGGGGGTAGGAAAATAGGTACAATCAATAATAGAGTCAATTCATAGTTGAATAAGAATATTGGACATACAAAACCAATTGACCAAAATAGGTGAACCAGATAAATACCATTTAAAACACACAAAATTATAATATGATCCGTCACTTTGTTAAATCACCATCCAAATTAAATCACTAGCCTAAAAACACTAAAGTCTAATACCACATGATCACAAACCTTCTAGTACAAACCCAGGTAGATAGAAAAGCACTGCACATGGTATCAAAGAATATGACAAGGACCTTGTATCATTTTAGTTCTAATTATTTGTAGTGCATAATACTAGTGACTAGTGAGGTGATCACGATAAAAACCCTTCGAGTAGAAGAAACATGGGCAACAAGACTTTAGAGATACAAATATCAACATATATACTATGCCAATTTTGCATCAGCAGATTCAGCACTAAAAAACTAGAACCAGAATAATGAACCTGAGAAAAACTTAACCAACCTCATGACAAATTTCACAAGTAGTGTCTCCTTTCTCGTTGCACCAGCGTTGCACGCAAGCTCTGTGAGCATACTGCACATGAAAATTAAAACTATAAATTCTTGAATGTGTCAAGTTTCACCAAAAAAATATTTAACTATATCACTCAGCATGAATAGAAAGAAAAAAGTTTCTTACATGATTACAAAAAGGTATAAAATAAATCCCAAGTTCTTTTATGGGTAAAATAATAGAAGAGAACACAAAGTTCCAACATCAGAAGGCTTCGCGGTAGAAGTTGAAAATGTCCATGAATAAACCATTAATGAAAAAGGAGCAAAGTGACTAAATAAAAAAGAACATGAAAGAACGCAGCGAGGATAGTCAGTTCAGAAGTCATTAATTACTATACTCTATCCAAAAAAACAGTCCAGATCAGAAATTCACATTAAGCATGATGATGACCTTAAACTGATAGATCATAAAATTCAGCCAGCTATGAACTGGAACCGTTGTGTTAGATATGTGTAGTGATAACATGCCTAGTTGCATAACATGGACCAACCAGCAGCTGAATCAACTGGTCCATTCCTGTTAGCAATGTGGTAGAAAAATAGTGCAACTCTACTGCATAGAGAAGTGAATGAATAACTTGGAGCTCTCCCAACAGAGCAGATATAGACAAGCAATATTACAGGATATGATGCAGTAGTGATTGGGGAGAGATGAGTGTGTTTCCTACAAGAGTGTCATGGTTATGAATGGAACCATGTGATCGTTTTGTGCTTTTTAATCAAGAAAACATGTCAATGGAAATGACAGACACATGTTAATGCAAAAAGAGAACCAAAAGCGAAAATTTTAATTGCAGGTACACCTCATGAACAACTGTGAAGCTTAAAGCTCTGTGGAGATAAGAATGGCATGCAGTAATTTAATTAAGTAGGGTGTAAACCTTGAGACTGCCGCTGCAAGCACACGGTTTCTCGAGGTTCTTCACGCTATCTTCCTCCTGGCATATGCGGCACTCCGCGGCCTGGATTAGCGGCTCCTCCTCCCCATCACCCTCCTCCTCCTCCTCCTCCTGGACCAAGTCAACAGCTGCTGACAAAGATGCAGCAGCCGGAGCCGAACCATTTGCATCCTCAGACAGCTTCTTGGAACCCCCGTCATCCTTGGATTTTGCTAAGCCGTTCACGTCAACCACCACATGGTCGTCACCAGCCATCCCAAATCCCTCCTCCCTCTGCAGCGCTTGTTGCCGCCTCTGCACGCAGGAACCGATCTCCTGGTAGGAATATGCGCGCGGCAAGGGTAAGAATAAATGAATGATCAGATGTTACTCTCACTAAAAATCAACGCGATGGTAGCACGGTCGAGAATAGCGTCGACATATGTAATTGACCTTAAGATGCGATACAGGGGCAGTGCTGCTGACCCGTGCCTAAAAATGGAGAGCCTCCATTTCGAAGAGCAGGGTATACCGCCCTCCCCCGTTTACTGAAACTGGACTGCTGGAGTCGGGACTCGGGAGCCGACACTAATGAACCCTAGCAACAGCTCTGCCTCCAGCTCCATGGCCCCCGAACCTAAGCAGAAACTGGACCTCTACATGCGAATCCCACGAGGACCACGAGCCGGCAGGCGGCGAGAACGAGGGGAACCCCATCCCCCACGCGAGAAGCGACGGCAGCGAGACAGGACACGAAAGGGTACACGCCACACGCAGCGCCGGCCCGACCGACCGGCGCCTTTGCAGGCGCGGGGAACCGCAGTCCCCCCACGCGGGATCTAGCGCCGCCGGAAGGGCGACGGGGACGTACCTCACCGACGGCGACTTCAGCGGCGGCCCTCCCTCTCTTCCCCTTCCCGTCCGGTCGTCGCACGGCTTGGAGACTACAAATTCCGAGCTTTTTTTTTGGTTCCTTCTCTCTCCTTCCAGCTCTGGTTTTTTTTTCCTTCGTGTCTTTTTCCCCTCTTGTAGTTGTAGCCTGTAGGACTGGACGGGAAAGCGTCTGCGCGCAACGGTCAAACGCGGCGCGCGTCTTCATTGCAGGCCCTATGGGCCCGACCCCCTCCAGCCTCCGGATCCCGATCGGACGGCGCCGCCCAGTCTTCCTTCGCCGTCAGCCAGGCTCACGGCGGCTCTTCTTCAATTTACCTGACGTTGACGGACGGCGCGTCGTGTTGGTGGTGGCGTGGCGTCAGGAAGGGAACGGGTCGTTTGCCGCGTACGGCCTCCAACCGCGTCGCCCGGCCGTGCACGCTCCGTGTGATCACGTCATCACACAGTACTCACACGCTCTCCCGGCCTCCAGCCGGTCGTTGCACTTTCATCTCCGCCCTCGGATTTATTTTTAGAAAATAACCTTTTTAAAATGTTTCTAAAAATAATATTTTTTTCCTTAACGAACATGTTGGTCGCATCTTTCTTTATTGAAGCGGCTAAATAGAATTGCCGCGTCAATCTTTCTTGCATAACAGTCTTCTAAGCTGACAGGTCAAAGGTTACTAGGTTAGCCACATATTAGGCTCCTTTAGGTAGGCTCTTCCTATGCCACCTCAGCACGGATTTCTCTGACAAAACAACTTTCTATATTTTTATAAAGAACTCTAAAAAAAGCACCATGTTTACATCTGTTGGTGACTTTTTCGGGCGCCAATCACTAAACAAGAACCGCGGCGGTGCTCTCTGCACAGGAGCGGACGGTCCGCGGCCAGGGGCCGGACGGTCCACGACCTGGCGCAGGGCTTAGTTTTTTCTGCCTGACGGTCCGCGCACTGAGGCCGAACGGTCCGCGCGTGCGCAGGGGCGGCGGAAGTCGCCGGCGGCGCCTGGATCTCGCTCCCGAGAGGGAATCCGTCGGGGAGGAGAGATCCTAGGTGTTGTCTAGGTTCGGCAGACCGACCTAGACTCCTCTAATCGACGTAGAGTCGAATAGAAGCGGAGAATTTGGGGATTGGAAGACTAAACTAAAATTAGACTAGAACTACTCCTAAGATAAAATGTAAATTGTATTGATTGTAGGTTCAATTGATTATATAAATCGGTCGTATTCCTTTGTTTTTATAGAGGAGAAGGGCTGGACCCTTTACAAACAAACTCTCCGAGCTAATTCCGTGAATTTCGTCAATAAACACAGCAAGAAACTCGGAACCCTAATCTGTTCTGCGCGCGCGCGGACCGTCCGGCCCCAGGGCCGGACCGTCCGGCGGCTCAATTTGGTGACCAACATATGCCCCCTGCCTTTTGGTGGAGCTGAGCAAACCAAAAGCAACTAACTCGATATGATTACATCGGTTTTCTTAACATCTTGCCACATAATAGGATGGTACTGCTTGAGGAAACGTCCATTTAAAGCTTTGGGCAAATCTTTGTCTTGTAATGTTTGTAATAAATAGGCGTTACCAGATATTACCTGTTTTACTTTGTATGGACCCTCCCAGCTTGGCGACCATTTCCTAAACTTTCGGTCTTTATTTCTTAGAGGCAGGATGGTCTTCCACACCAGGTGTCGGCGTTTCGAGACAGGGGGGTCCCTAAGCCGACGAGTGAGTGTGCTGCGTGCCCCAGCCCTGATGGGTCGAGCGCGTGGACGAGCGCGAAGGGGGGAGAGGCGAGGTGGCCGGAGTCGAGCGTGAGAGAGGTGGAAGTCCCGCGGCCTTCGTGTTCGTCCCGCGCCCAGGTCAGGTGCGCTTGCAGTAGGGGGGTTACAAGCGTCCACGCGGGTGAGGGAAGCGAGCGGCCCCAAGAGAGCGCATGTCCTGTCCTCGGTCCCGCGCGGCCAACCTTCTCTAAGAAGGCCCTGGTCCTCCCTTTTATAGTCGTAAGGAGAGGATCCAGGTGTACAATGGGGGGTGTAGCAGAGTGCTACGTGTCTAGCGGAGAGAGAGCTAGCGCCCTAGGTACATGCCAATGTGGCAGCCGGAGAGATCTTGGCACCTTGCTGGCGTGATGTCGTGGCTGTCGGAGGTGCGACGGAGCCTGGCGGAGGGACAGCTGTTGGAGCGGTCGAGTCCCTGCTGACGTCGTCCTGCTTCCGTAAGAGAGCTGGGGGGCCGCCGTCGTCACAGAGCTGGTGGAGCACCATCATTGCCCATCCGGCGGAGCTGGCCGGATGGGATGCCGGTCTGGTTCTCCGTGACCCGAGTCGATTCGGGGTAGGATGATGATGGCGCTTCCTGTTGACGTGGCGGGTCTGTGCCCTAGGCAGGGTGACGTGGGGGCTCCTCCGAAGCCGAGGTTGAGTCTGTCTTCTGTTGCCGAGGCCGAGCCCGAGCCATGGGGTCGGGCGAGGCGGAAGTCGTTCGGCCGAGGCCAGGGCGGAGTCCGAGCCCTGGGGTCGGGCGAGGCGGAGTTTTCGTCGTCTTCCGGGTCTTAGCCCGAGTCCGAGCCCTGGGGTCGGGCGGAGCGGAGTTCGCCGTCTTCCGGGTCTTAGCTCGAGTCCGAGCCCTGGGGTCGGGCGGAGCGGAGTTCGCCGTCTTCCGGGTCTTAGCCCGAGTCCGAGCCCTGGGGTCGGGCGGAGCGGAGTTCGCCGTCTTCCGGGTCTTAGCCCGAGTCCGAGCCCTGGGGTCGGGCGGAGCGGAGTTCGCCGTCTTCCGGGTCTTAGCCCGAGTCCGAGCCCTGGGGTCGGGCGGAGCGGAGTTCGCCGTCTTCCGGGTCTTAGCCCGAGTCCGAGCCCTGGGGTCGGGCGGAGCGGAGTTCGTCGTGGCGCCTTTGGCAAGGCCTGACTGCCTGTCAGACTCACTCTGTCGAGTGGCACCGCAGTCGGAGTGGCGCAGGCGGCGCTGTCCTTCTGTCAGACTGGTCAGAGGAGCGGTGGAGTGACGGCGGTTACTTCGGCTCTGCCGGGGGGGCGCGTGTCAGGATAAAGTTGTCAGGCCACCTTTGCGTTAAATGCTCCTGCAACTTGGTCAGTCGGTGTGGCGATTTAGTCAAGGTTGCTTCTGAGCGAAGCCAAGGCCTCGGGCGAGCCGGTGATGTGTCCGCCGTAAAAAGGGGGGCCTCGGGCGAGACGGAAGTCTCTCGAGGTCGGCTGCCCTTGGCCGAGGCTAGGCTCGGGTGAAGCGTGATCGAGTCACTCGTGTGGACTGATCCCTGACTTAATCGTACCCATCAGACCTTTGCAGCTTTATGCTGATGGGGGTTACCAGCTGAGAATTAGGCGTCTTGAGGGTACCCCTAATTATGGTCCCCGACAGTAGCCCCCGAGCCTCGAAGGGAGTGTTAGCACTCGCTTGGAGGCTTTCGTCGCACTTTTTTGCAAGGGGACCAGCCTTTCTCGGTTGCATTTTGTTCCGGTGGGTGCGCGCGAGCGCACCCGCCGGGTGTAGCCCCCGAGGCCTCGGAGGAGTGGTTACACTCCTTCGAGGTCTTAATACCTTGCGTAATGCTTCGGCTGGTCTGGTCGTTCCCTCATGCGAACTGGCCGTAGCCCGGGTGCACGGTCGGGGCCCAAGCTCTCGGGCTGGTATGTTGACGCTGTCAACGGTTTGGCCGGAGCCGGTTTTTGCGAGAGCAGCCCCCGAGCCTCTGCACAGGGCGAGAGGACGATCAGGGACAGACTCGACTTTTTACATATGCCCCTACGTCGCCTTTCCGCAAGGAGGAGGGGGGGAGTGCGCCATGTTACCCTCGATGGGCACCGAACATGGTGTCTCCGGTGAGCTGCAAGCGAGTAATCCGAGTGGACGTCCGTGCCCCGTTCGTTGGGGGTCGGCTAGGGACCCAGAGGCACGCCCAAAAGTACCTGCGGGTGATTTGCCGGACCCGGTCCCCTGGCGACGGGGTCCGAGGGCTCGATGCCTCCCTCCGATGGGATTCCGTTACAAGATCGTTCCCGCTGGTCTCGGAAATGTCCTAGGGTACCTCGGGAGCGCAGCCCGAGCCTCGGTTATGTATCGAACGTACCCCTGGTCATCCCTCGCTCGGTGTCTGAGGCGACTGTGAACCCTTCGGGGGCCAGCCTTCGAACCCCTGATCAGTAATGGGCGCGGAGCCCGAGTAGCCTGAGGCGGCCATGGAACCCTTCGGGGGGCTGGCCTTCGAACCCCTGACCAGTAGTGGGTGTCGGGCCCACGCGATCTGAGGCGACTGTTGAACCCTTCGGAGGGCCAGCCTTCGAACCCCTGATCAGTAGGGGGGGCTCGGAGCCCGGTTCCTTCGCGGAGAAGGATCCTTTTCGGGGTATCCCCCTTTCCCGGTCCCTGTTGCAAGAGATAGAGAAAGAGGAAAAAGGAAAAGGATACGAAATCGAACGACGTGGCGTACCTTTTCTGACGCGGTTATTACGGCGAAGGTGAAGCGTCGCGCGCTCCTCCCGTCAGAGGCGCCGCCTGTCCCGCCGCGGAGTTAATGCGACGGGGCGAGTGGTTGGCGGGGTGGCCGTTGCGCGTGCGCGAGCCGTTTGAGGAACGGCTGTACCGCTTCGCGCTTTTCGAATCCCGCGTCCGGTCCAGGCGGTGTGCTGGAAACGGTTTTGCCCTGGCCTTCATATACTTGAGAGGGGGTCCGGTGACGGTTCTTCGCTCTGCTCCCTTCTTTTCCCTTTAGGTTTTCGCAACCCGGGAAACTTTAGTCGGAGAAGAGAGAAACCGCCCCCCTGCCCCCCGCGCCGCCATCTTCTCCATCTTGGTGATGGCGGATCGAGTGACCATAATCCCCCCGCGCGATCCGTGGCCCTTCTCCACGGTGACGGCGAGTGATCTGGAGGAGCTGGTCGGCGAAGGTTTGCTCCGCCCCCTCACCGACAAGCAGCGGCCAGAGTGGATTCCTCCCGCGGGCGGAGCCGCTCCGTCCCCACCGCCGGGGTATGTCGTGAGCTTCGTCTCCTTCCACGAGCGGGGATTTGGTGTGCCGACGGGCCGCTTTATGCGGGCCATCCTATTCCACTACGGGGTGGAGTTGCACAACCTCTCCCCCAACTCCATCTCGCAGGCCGCTATCTTCGTAGCGCTATGCGAAGGGTACTTGGGGATCGCTCCTCATTGGGATTTGTGGACTCATCTCTTCCTCGCCGAGCCTTTCGCCTTGTCGACGGGGGAGAGGAGGATCCGTGCAGCGGTGCGGGCCGGCGGCTGCATTCTCTTGTTGAGGCAGTCGCGGGCGCTGCAGTACATTCCTGCCATTCTTGCGTCTTCGAACAAGGGGTGGCAGCGCCGGTGGTTCTACCTCCGGAATGACGGTGAGTTGCTCCCACCGTTTTCCCAGCGAGTAGTTACGGCTGCCACCGACGCCTGGCGCCACGGGACCCCGCACGAGAGGCAGAAGAATCTCGAACCCCTCCTCCAGGCCCTGAAGGAGTTGTGGGAGGGGGGACTTACCGCTGCGGGAGTGATCGCCGCTATCCACCGTCGGAGGGTGCTTCCATTGGCGGAGCGGCGGCTGCCGCTCTGGGAGATGACCTCGGAAGCTGACTGGGAGGGCTCACGAATGTCCCCTGATCCTCTCCCCTTCAACGCCCTCCAATGGCGGGTGTCGGCCGCGATGGGGAAGCCGGACCCCCACGCATACTCCCAGCTTCGGATGCGCCCCGACCAGGGGTGCGTGACTTTGGTGAGTGTTCGCTCCTTCCTTCTTCGTATATCTGGTCGCTCCGGGTCCTTATGATCGGGTTCCTTTCTCCCCTCCTTTTAGGATGTGGGGTGGCACAAACCCTCCCGGCCACGGGTCCCGGAGGACGCGGTGGACCGTGCAGCGCGGCGGGTCGCCGCGGAGGAGAAGAAGAAAAAGAAGGACGCGGAGAAGGCCCGGGCCCGCGAGCGGAGGCGGGCTCGGGACGCCTTGGAGAAGCGTCGTCGCCAGCAGGAGAGGGACGGACTCCCGAGGGAGCCGTCGCCGGAGACGCCCGACGACGATGATGACGATGATGATGATGAGGAGGATGACATGGCCGCCCGTCTCGGCCTCAGCCCCGGCCTGGGGTGTGGCCAGGAGCCGTCGAGCCAGCCCCCGAGCGGGCCGACTCTGTCAGCCCCCGAAGTCGGGGCGTCGGGCTCCCGACCCGAGGCACGGGGGCGAACCGAGAGGTCACCTGACCCCTCAGCCGGAGGAGCTGAGGCAGTTCCGGAGGTCCAGGCCAAGGCGTCTGTTCCCCAGGGGCCGCCGCTCGTGTCGGTGGCGCATGGGGGTGACCCTCAGGTCGTCGCGGCCGTGCCCGGGGAATCTGCCTCCCAGGCGCCCCAAGCAAGGGTGGAGCCGAAAGCGCCGGCGAAGCGGACCTCGGCGGCTGTTTCGAGAGCCGGGATCCAAGAAGGCTCCCCCCAGGCGCGGTGGATCATGGCCCGGAGTGGGTGAGTACCTCGGAACGTCTTCGTCTTGGCTTCCCATTCGTATGTCTCGGTTGTGATCCCCCTTTTTTTTATCCAGCAAGCGAAGTCATGGCCAGACCGACCTGGCACCCCGGAAGGCCCTCAAGACGGCGCCGAACTGTGTGGCCAGCGCCATTCAGCCGACCCTTTCGCGGGGTACTCCGCCATCGGGGGCTCGGGCGTCGCCAATCTCGGAGGAGCGGGCTCCCGAGGCCGGCTCTTCAGCCGAGGCGGCGATCGTGGTTGAGGAGGCGGCTGACGCTCACGCGGCCCTGAGTTCGCCTGTTGTGCCGGTCATGCCGGCGCCTGCCACCGCCGAGGTTGCCGCTGTCCCTGTCGAAGGGCGTCCAGTTGCCGCCAGCGTCGGGATGGCTGATGCGTCGGCGCCCAAGACCTCAGAAGAGGTGGGCGTGGACGCGCAATCCGTCCAGCCGGGTGACAGCCTCATCGCTGCGCGGCGGAGCCCCGAGGCCCGGCGCCCGTTGCTCCGATTCCGGACCCGCGAGGCCTCGGATCCTGTCTTCATTCTCGATGATGAGCAGGAGGACCAGTCCTGGGGCGAGCTCCGCGGGTGTGCAAAGGCGACGGTGGGGTCGCTCCGGTCGTCGCTGGAGATTTTCTGCAGAGACGTCCCCAGAATCCTCCAGGTAGCGGTTTCGGGCATACCTTTTTTCCTTCCGTGAGCGAGACACTCGTCGCGACGCCCTGTTTCCTTTCCCCAGGATCTGACGGACCGGAGCGCCGCCAAGTCGTCGTTCATCCGCCGCGAGGTTGATGTCTGGGGCTCGTTGCGGTCCCTGAGGTCCTCGCTCGCCGGGGTTACCGCGCGCCTTTCCCAGCAGGATGCCAAGGTGGCGGACCTCCAGCTGCTCTGCGCCGACCTGAGAGCCGAGGCGGCAGCAGCGCGTGCGGAGGCGCAACGGCAGCGATCGGAGCTCGTCCAGGCCGTCGAGGAACGGGACCAATCTCAAGGCCGGGCCGCCGAGGCCGAAAGCCGAGCCGAGACCCTTGCGGCTGACTTAGCCGCGGCCCAGGTCGCGGCCTCGGAGCACCGTGCCCGAGCTGGAGGTACGTCTTGGTCCTCCCTGGTTCTTTTTCTTGTCCGTTTCCTTTGCTTGTGCTTGAGGTATTTCTCCTGGTTGCTTGCAGAGCTTGAGTCCGCCCTTGATGAGTCCGCCAAGGCGCTTGCCGAGGCGCTTGCCGGAGCCGCCGAGCAGAGGGAGGCGGACCTCGCGGCCATGTCCGAGGCCGTCTCGGACTTTTATCGTGTCCTCGGCTCCGGCGACATCCCTTCAGGAAGCTCCCCTCAGAGCCGCCTTCGAGCCTTAGGTGGTCACGCACGCGGCAGAGTCCGCGAAGCGCTACACCACGGCGTCAGGCGGGCCTTCGCCGTGCTCGCTTCCCACTACGTTGTGGACCTGGAGCGGGTTAGTGAGGGGTACTGTCTTCCCGACGAAGACGATGCTGCTCTAGCGGAGGTCCAGCGGCTTGACGCGGTCGCCGCGGGTCCGAGCGCGGTGCTGGCGACCACCTTTCAGGCGGAGGTCCTTCCCCCGGCGACGTTACCGGAGGCCGAGATGGACCCCACCGACGGCGGGGATGGAGCTGAGGGCGCGGCTCCTTCCCAAGGCGGCGCCTAATTCTCGTTTGAACAGTTTCTTGTTGAATGTGCGTCTCACCGCGGCTGCTGAAGCCTGAACACTTTGTCTTTCTTGCATGGAGTCGTACTCTCCTTTCTTTCCATCTGCATGTTCGTCCTGGCTCGTCAATAATAGGGTGGCTTCTCGAGTTGGGCCATTCTTCGTGGCAGGTGATGAGTGAGGTATCCCTAACCCGGAGGCACGGGAGTTCCTCGGCTCAGTCGGCCTTGCCATTTACATGTACCCACGTTCGCTCCCCGAGACCCTGCTTCTGACATAGCCGGGAGAACGCAAGAGGCCTCTTTTTTGATTGAAAATTTTTGACACGGAGAAGTATGTCCGATCTTGATGCAGAGGGGTTCCCCCTTTTTAGCCCCCGAGGGAGGGTCGGGCTCTGCCAAGGCGAGGCCGACCCTTCCTTGATGACCGAGGCGCAGAGGCTGCCTGACGGATCCGGCTCCGGCCCGGATATCCAGCGAGTGTTTGGCGACATCCCTCGGTATGCCGGGCATGTCCGAGGGACTCCGCGCAAAGACGTCGGCGTTTGCGTGGAGAAAGTCGACGAGCACTGCTTCCTATTTGGGGTCGAGCCCGGAACCGATCAGGACCTGCTTGGTGGTGTCGCCACTGGGGTCGAGAGGGACGGCCTTAACCGTCACCGCTGGCTCGAAGTTGCCGGCATGGCGCTTCACGTCTGGCACCTCCTTGGAGAGGTTCTCCAAGTCGGCGATGAGGGCCTCGGACTCGGCGAGGGCCTCGGCGTACTCCACGCACTCCACGTCGCATTCGAACGCGTGTTTGTACGTGGGGCCGACGGTGATGACCCCGTTGGGGCCCGGCATCTTGAGCTTCAGGTAGGTGTAGTTGGGGACGGCCATGAACTTCGCGTAGCATGGCCTCCCTAGTACGGCGTGGTAGGTTCCTCGGAACCCGACCACCTCGAACGTCAGGGTCTCCCTTCGGAAGTTGGAGGGCGTCCCGAAGCAGACGGGGAGGTCGAGTCGCCCGAGGGGCTGGACGCGCTTCCCAGGGATGATCCCGTGGAAGGGCGCAGCGCCTGCTCGGACGGAGGACAGATCGACGCGCAGGAGCTTGAGGGTCTCGGCGTAGATGATGTTGAGGCAGCTGCCCCCATCCATCAGGACCTTGGTGAGCCTGACATTGCCGACAACGGGGTCGACGACGAGCGGGTATTTCCCCGGGCTCGGCACATGGTCGGGGTGGTCGGCCTGGTCGAAGGTGATGGGCTTGTCGGACCAGTCTAGGTAGACTGGCGCCGCCACCTTCATCGAGCAGACCTCCCGGCGCTCTTGCTTGCGATGCCGAGCCGGGGCATTCGCTGTATGCCCTCCATAGATCATGAAGCAGTCGCGGACCTCGGGGAACTCTCCTGCTTGGTGATCTTCGTTCTTGTCGTCGTCGCGGGCCCTGCCACCCTCGGTGGGTGGCCCGGCCCTGTGGAAGTGACGCCGAAGCATAACGCACTCCTCGAGGGTGTGCCTGACGGGCCCCTGATGGTAGGGGCACGGCTCCTTGAGCATCTTGTCGAAGAGGTTTGCACCTCCGGGGGGCTTCCGAGGGTTCTTGTGCTCGGTGGCGGCGACAAGGTCCGCGTCAGCGGCGTCGCGTTTCGATTGCGACTTCTTCTTGCCTTTCTTCTTGGCGCCGCGCGGAGCAGACGCCTCGGGAGCCTCTTCCGATGGGCGGCCCTGGGGCTGCTTGTCCTTTCGGAAGATAGCCTCGACCGCCTCCTGGCCAGAGGCGAACTTGGTGGCGATGTCCATCAGCTCGCTCGCCCTAGTGGGGGTCTTGCGACCCAGCTTGCTCACCAGGTCGCGGCAAGTGGTGCCGGCGAGAAACGCGCCGATGACATCCGAGTCGGTGATGTTGGGCAGCTCGGTGCGCTGCTTCGAGAATCGCCGGATGTAGTCCCGGAGCGACTCCCCCGGCTGTTGCCGGCAGCTTCGAAGGTCCCAGGAATTCCCGGGGCGCACGTATGTGCCCTGGAAATTGCCAGCGAAGGCTTGGACCAAGTCGTCCCAGTTGGAGATCTGCCCCGGAGGCAGGTGCTCCAACCAAGCGCGAGCAGTGTCGGAGAGGAACAGGGGGAGGTTACGGATGATGAGGTTGTCGTCGTCCGTCCCACCCAGTTGGCAGGCAAGGCGGTAGTCCGCGAGCCACAGTTCCGGTCTCGTTTCCCCCGAGTACTTCGTGATAGTAGTCGGGGGTCGGAACCGGGTCGGGAATGGCGCCCGTCGGATGGCCCGACTGAAGGCCTGCGGACCGGGTGGTTCGGGCGAGGGACTCCGATCCTCCCCGCTGTCGTAGCGCCCCCCACGCCTGGGGTGGTAGCCTCGGCGCACCCTTTCGTCGAGGTGGGCCCGACGGTCGCGTCGATGGTGCTCGTTGCCGAGGTGGCCCGGGGCCGTAGGCGCGGTGTTGCGCGTGCGCCCGGTGTAGACCGAGGCTTCCCGCATGAATCGGGAAGTCGCGGCATGAGGTTCCGAGGGATATCCTTGCCTTCGGGAGGCAGTGCTCTCGGCCCGTCGGGCCGCAGCGCCTTCCAGGAGATTCTTGAGCTCTCCCTGGATTCGCCGACCCTCGGTGGTTGATGGCTCCGGCATCGCGCGGAGGAGCATCGCTGCGGCTGCCAGGTTCTGACCAACCCCGCTGGATGCGGGCGGCGGCCTGACCCTGGCATCGTTGGCGACGCGGTGCTGGAGACCTTGGGGCAGGTGACGTATTTCTCCGGCCAGGGGTTGGCCCGCCCATGCCTGCCCGACGTCCCGACGGATCGGCTCAAGCGCTCCTGTTCCCTCGTTGAGCCTGGCCTGCGCCTCGCGGACTTGCTCGAGTTGTGGGTCGTAACCCCCCGCCGGAGCGGGGACCACAGCTAGCTCCCGTGGGATGTCGGCGCGAGGCACCGGCCTAGGAAGATCACCGTCCTCCGGCATGCCGAGATGGTTGCCTTCGGAGAGATCCCCTAGCTCGATGTGGAAACATTCGTGGCTTGGGCCGCAGCTCTCGTCGCCAAGGCTGCGGCTTCCGTCGGAACAGTCGGATAGGCAGTAGTCACATGCGGTCACGAAGTCCCGCATGGCACTGGGGTTGCCAAGTCCGGAGAAATCCCAACAGATGCTGGGATCGTCATCTTCCTCGGACCCAGAGGGCCCGTAGGTCGAGACGTCCGTCAGTCGGTCCCAAGGCGACCGCATACGAAACCCCAGTGGGGTTGCACTCGCCTCAATGAGAGCGCCCGCCAAAACGAGGTCGTTTGGCGGGTAGAGGCCGAGTCGAAATGACGCAAGATGGGAGTTAGTCGGTACCTTTTGGTCGACGAGGAGCGACGTAGTCACATCGGGGACTGGTTGCACCGTCATCTCAGGTACGAGGGCGACGTCCTGCAGGCTTTCCGCGAGCGCGCCGGTGTCGTCTTCTTGCTCGGGGTCAGCGTGTCGCGGGGGACGGCGCTTGCCTCCGTCTTGAACGCGAGGTCGACGTCCGGCGTGCCTTCCGTCGGGGCGTCGGGGGCGTCGATTCGCTCGACGGCCAACGAAGCGCGGCCTCCCGCTTGGCCTTGATGGCCCCGCCTCCTCCTCCGTTGGCGGGGGAGAGAACGGAGCGAGCCCGAATGTTGCTCTTCCACCACGCGGGGAAGATGTCATCGATTCCGCCGCCGGCGGGCGGGTTGTCGGCCGCCATTGTCGTTGTCGCGCGGCGGTGGAAGAAGTATCATGTCGTAGCTGCCGTCGAAGGACATGAACTCAAGAGTCCCGAAACGAAGCACCGCCCCGGGCCGGAGAGGTTGCTGGAGACTGCCCATCTGGAGCTTGACGGGGAGCTGTTCGTCAGCACGCAGCAGGCCCCTACCTGGCGCGCCAACTGTCGGCGTTTCGAGACAGGGGGGTCCCTAAGCCGACGAGTGAGTGTGCTGCGTGCCCCAGCCCAGATGGGTCGAGCGCGTGGGCGAGCGCGAAGGGGGGAGAGGCGAGGTGGCCGGAGTCGAGCGTGAGAGAGGTGGAAGTCCCGCGGCCTTCGTGTTCGTCCCGCGCCCAGGTCAGGTGCGCTTGCAGTAGGGGGGTTACAAGCGTCCACGCGGGTGAGGGAAGCGAGCGGCCCCAAGAGAGCGCCTGTCCTGTCCTCGGTCCCGCGCGGCCAACCTTCTCTAAGAAGGCCCTGGTCCTCCCTTTTATAGTCGTAAGGAGAGGATCCAGGTGTACAATGGGGGGTGTAGCAGAGTGCTACGTGTCTAGCGGAGAGAGAGCTAGCGCCCTAGGTACATGCCAATGTGGCAGCCGGAGAGATCTTGGCACCTTGCTGGCGTGATGTCGTGGCTGTCGGAGGTGCGACGGAGCCTGGCGGAGGGACAGCTGTTGGAGCGGTCGAGTCCCTGCTGACGTCGTCCTGCTTCCGTAAGAGAGCTGGGGGGCCGCCGTCGTCACAGAGCTGGTGGAGCACCATCATTGCCCATCCGGCGGAGCTGGCCGGATGGGATGCCGGTCTGGTTCTCCGTGACCCGAGTCGATTCGGGGTAGGATGATGATGGCGCTTCCTGTTGACGTGGCGGGTCTGTGCCCTAGGCAGGGTGACGTGGGGGCTCCTCCGAAGCCGAGGTTGAGTCTGTCTTCTGTTGCCGAGGCCGAGCCCGAGCCATGGGGTCGGGCGAGGCGGAAGTCGTTCGGCCGAGGCCAGGGCGGAGTCCGAGCCCTGGGGTCGGGCGAGGCGAAGTTTTCGTCGTCTTCCGGGTCTTAGCCCGAGTCCGAGCCCTGGGGTCGGGCGGAGCGGAGTTCGCCGTCTTCCGGGTCTTAGCCCGAGTCCGAGCTCTGGGGTCGGGCGGAGCAGAGTTCGCCGTCTTCCGGGTCTTAGCCCGAGTCCGAGCCCTGGGGTCGGGCGGAGCGGAGTTCGCCGTCTTCCGGGTCTTAGCCCGAGTCCGAGCCCTGGGGTCGGGCGGAGCGGAGTTCGCCGTCTTCCGGGTCTTAGCCCGAGTCCGAGCCCTGGGGTCGGGCGGAGCGGAGTTCGTCGTGGCGCCTTTGGCAAGGCCTGACTGCCTGTCAGACTCACTCTGTCGAGTGGCACCGCAGTCGGAGTGGCGCAGGCGGCGCTGTCCTTCTGTCAGACTGGTCAGAGGAGCGGTGAAGTGACGGCGGTTACTTCGGCTCTGCCGGGGGGGGCGCGTGTCAGGATAAAGTCGTCAGGCCACCTTTGCGTTAAATGCTCCTGCAACTTGGTCAGTCGGTGTGGCGATTTAGTCAAGGTTGCTTCTGAGCGAAGCCAAGGCCTCGGGCGAGCCGGTGATGTGTCCGCCGTAAAAAGGGGGGCCTCGGGCGAGACGGAAGTCTCTCGAGGTCGGCTGCCCTTGGCCGAGGCTAGGCTCGGGTGAAGCGTGATCGAGTCACTCGTGTGGACTGATCCCTGACTTAATCATACCCATCAGGCCTTTGCAGCTTTATGCTGATGGGGGTTACCAGCTGAGAATTAGGCGTCTTGAGGGTACCCCTAATTATGGTCCCCGACACCAGGTCTCCTACCTGAAATGACTTAGCTTTGACCTTCTTATAGTAGGCCTTGGCTACCATGATTTTGTCCTTTTCTATTTCTCCTAAGGTTGTCACCCTCTTGTCGGTTACTTCATCAATATTGTCCATCATTGAATTATAATAGTCACTGACAGTTAGATCATTTTGCTTGGCGAACCTGACAGCATTTAAACTTATTTCCACAGGCAACACTGCTTCCTGCCCATAGACAAGCTCAAAAGGAGATACTTTAGTGGCATTGTGTTTAGATATTTTGTGAGCCCACAAAGCTTCGGACAAAATTCTATGCCAGTGCTTAGGATTATCAGATATCTTCTTTTTATCAAGTTAATAATGTTATATTACTAGACTCGGCATGTCAATTGGCCTGAGCATAATATGGAGATGAATTGAGCAACTTAATTTTATATAATTTAGCAAACTCACGTACCTCCTTTGACATAAAAGAAGTCCCTTGATCTGTGGTCAAGGTCTGGGGAATGACGAATCTATGAATAATATGTTTAGTTATGAACTTAATTACTTCCATGTGTGTCATGTTCTTCAGAGCGACGGCTTCAGTCCACTTGGTAAAGTAATCAGTGGCAACTAACACAAACCGATGCCCTTTTGATGATGAAGGATGAATCTCTCCTATAAAGTCCAATCCTCATCCTCTGAAAGGCCAAGGCTTGATGATAGGATGTAATTTGGCTGCAGGGACCAACTGTAAGTTGCCGAATTTTTGACATACTTGGCATCCTTTGTAGTACTTGAAACAATCAGCTATCATGTTAGGCCAATAGAAGCCAGACCTTCGCAACAACCACTTCATCTTTGGAGTCGATTGATGGGTACCACAAATCCCTTCATGTACTTCGGTCATGGCTAATATAGCATCATCTGGGCCCAAGCATTTAAGCAGGACGTTGTTGACTGTTCGACGGTAGAGTTCATCACTCATTAAAACATACTTGAAAGTTGTACGCCGAATGTTATTATCCGTCCTAATATTGGGATTTCATAAATAATTATTTATGGGTGTCCTCCAATCACTTGCATCGGCTTCTTCATCAGCCGAATCAATTAGGAGAACTTTCCTAGCAACCCCAGACAGTCCGGAGTCTTCACTCGGACGGTCTGCAACCTGGGGGATTGGCCCTGTACCGGTTATCAGATTTTCAGTGTTGTGAAATCTCCCTCGCTTTATCCAATAACCTGATGCATCTTGTGCCAAATTGTTAGCCCTGTGATTCTCAACTCTAGAGATGTGCCAAATACTGAATTCGTCAAAAGAATGAATTATGCCCCAACACTTTTCAAGGTAACTATTTAGAGTACCATCAAAACATTGATATTCTTCTAATACCTGTTGGACAACCAGCCGAGAATCACCAAATGCCTTCACATGTTTTACTCCCATACAATTTAAAAGCTTCAAGCCGAACAAAAGGGCCTCATATTTGGCTTGATTGTTAGTGCAATAAGTTTTCAATCGGCTAGAGAAGTCGAAGGAGACATTACTTGGTAAAACAAGCACGATGTCAATTCCTTGCCCTTCATTGCAAACCGATCCATCAAAATATAAAGTCTAGGGAGTAACAGTGAGGTATGATATGTCTAGTTTATGAGCATCATTGATCCGATGTTCTACAATAAAATCTGCTACGACATGGCTTTTCATAGATTTCAATGGTACATAGGCCAAGTCGTACTCTATAAGTGCATAAGCCCATTTACCAACCCTACCACTCATAATCGGGTTTTGCAACATGTATTTAATCACATCGGTTTGACTGGCAACGGTGCAATGACTAGACAGTAAATAACATCTACACTTGGTGCATGCATAAAATAGGCATAAGCATAACTTTTCGATAAAAGTGTACCTTGTTTCAGCATCCACCAGCCTCCGACTTAGGTAGGTCACCACATGCTCCTTCCCTCCAGTCACTTGCGTCAGAACAGCCCTAATAACCTTATCTTCAGCTGCAATGTACAATCTGAACGGTACTACTACTTGTGGTGCTTTTAATACGGGAGCCGAAGACAAATACTTTCTAATGAGATCAAACGCTTCCTGCTGTTCTGCCCCCCAATTGAATTCGGCATCATTTTTAAGCCGGATGATAGGGGTGAAGGCATCAATTTTCCTGGCTAGGTTAGAAATAAATCTTTGCAAATAATTTATCTTGCCAAGGAACTTCTGCACTTCGACCTTACAGGTCGGAGGTCCCACATTCCAAATGGATTTAATTCGGTCAGGTTCTATCTTTATACCATGTTCATCAATGATGAATCCTAAGAACTTACCAGCCGACACTCCAAAAGCGCATTTACGTGGGTTCATTTTAGACCATACCGACGCATTTTATCAAAGGCTTTGCGCAAATCAGCTATATGAGAACTAAACTCAGCCGATTTGACTACAATATCATCAATGTAGAATTGCACAATGTTACCCAATAGCTCGTGAAAGATCAAATTCATAGCCCTCTGATAAGTAGCACCAGCATTTTTTTAGACCAAATGTCATAACAACCACTCAAATCTCTACTACTTATTAAGGCTGTAATAGTAGTCTGCCATTCTGTGTTCTGCCACCATTCCCTATTCTTCCCATTCCATGTTCTGTAATTCTCATTCCTTGTTCTGCCTTTCCTATTCCCTCCTCCCCGCGCACAGTCCATTCCCATGTTCTACCACCCCACAAAGACCATTCTCATTCCCATCCCCCGTACAGCCGACGTCTAGCTAAAAATTAAAAAAATACATGTAGCCCCAAGGGGATTCGAACCCAAGACCAATCAAGCAAATGCTAGCAGTAGCTACCACTACACCACATGTGTGTTTATGTCTACATCTATAACAGAAAACACATCTACTACATATCTCCCCAAGCTCACCTGCTACCCTTGCACAATGCGTAGTATAAATAAGTATCACCGAGATTCTTGAATTATATTTTTGGATGGAGGGAGTAGTATTTAAAGAAGAGCCTTGCATGCAATTTCTTTTGTTTGAATAATGTTTTCAACTTAAATTCATTTTTTGCATGCGTGACATTTATTCTTCGTAATATTTTTTCCATGGATCTGACTTGTGAGTCATTTCTATAAACCAACGTCAAACATGAATCCATGTTTCTTACTTGAAAACCCCGAACAAACACCATTAGCAGGAGGCACTCGCGTTGGGGTCGCTCATCGATGACAAGAAGAAACTTGGCGACTGCGAGTTCGACCTCTAGAAACAGTCTGACGTGGTCGCATGTGCCGCTATGTACGACAAGCTCCGGTGCAGCCGTCGCTTGGACACGGTGTAGAGCGGCTGCTCCGCGCTGTCCATCGTCAAGCAGGGGGACCTCATTGTCGTCGCCAACGTCGATGACTCTCGGGTTGTTCTGGACACCACATTCGACGACGACGCCATCACGTCGTCCAACTCATCGTCCACCTGAAGCCCGACCTACCACGTAAGTCGCTATTGACCGGCCATGAATTCTTGTGCGCTGGGACGATGGCCGTTGCTGACGTTGTGTGAGTGTCCTTGAACATGATGTATGTAGAGGAGTGGCGCATCCGGTGGTGCAACGGTCTGGGGTACTACCTTGCTGATGAGCTCGGGGTGCACTTCGTTTTAAAGCCCAGCCAAGAGTCATCAGTACTCGGTATGTCGCGCGCGTTCGACGACTACTATATCGATGACTGTGGCGTCATTTTGGCGCAAGAGGTGACGTAGAGGAGGACCGACAACAATGACCAGTTCGTCATCCTCGCCACCGTTGGGGTAGCTTTTGTGCCGGCTTGCCTTTAATTCTCTTCGCAAACACACACTTTCCTTTTGTTTAAGCAAAAGCGTATGGTGGTACGTGTCTGATGACTAATGATGTACGAGAGAATTTCTTCTGGCATGTGTGGAACGTGCTCTCCAATGATGAGACCATGCAAATTGTGACATATATCGAAGTCTGCATGATACTGATGGTTGCAATGTAGTGGTGAAACAGATAGATTATAAATAACAAAATTTATGTATGGCCAGAATCACAAATTGATTATGAAACATTTTTCTCATAATAGTATAACACACATTTTGTATATAAGTTATCGTAGTATACTGGTATTATATATTCTCGTTGCAACGCACGGGCATTCAGCTAGTAAACCAATGAAGCCTGGACATATAAAGGCCATTTTAGACGCATCTTCTTCGGCCATGAAAATCTGATTATGCTCGACATTACTATCAAGAAAGCTAATAATTCTATTCCCTGACGCATTACTGATTAATGTGTCGGTTATGGGCATGTGATATTTATCTTTAGGAGTTGCTCTATTTAAATTGCGAAAATCAATGCATACTCTGAGCTTACCTGACTCCTCCACCGGCACAATATTGGAGACCCACTCTGCGTATCTGCAAGGTCTAATAAAATTAGCATCTAGCAGCCGGTGAATTTCATCCTTGATTCGTGGGAGAAGGTCTGAATGAAATGTTCTAGCTTTCTGCTTGAAAGGTCTGAAACCGGACTTAATGGGCAGCCGATGCTCTACAATCTCACGGCTCAATCCCGGCATCTCAGTGTAATTCCAAGCAAAGCAATCCGAATATTCTTTCAATAGACTGATCATTCCATTTCTAGGATCAGTCTCCAGGGTCTTGTTCACAAAAGTCGGCCTTGGAATTTTACCATCTTCTATGTCGATCTCCTCCAAAGGATTGGCCGATGTAAACCCCTGTCTCAATTTGTGGAGATCTCTGAATTCCTCTATCATGTCCCCCATAGAGGAATTAGATGATCTTTGTGTGATGGCGGACTCTCCAGTCTCGGGGGCTGGATCATCCGTCTGTGGTAGATGTTCAGTCTTAAAGACCGAACTGTTTTGTGAAAGACCGAACCATCTGGCCTCAGAAGCCGAACTGTCCATGACCAGGGACTCATGTATTTTGTGTGTAATCATCATTTAAACTTTATTTAGGATTTAGCCAATTCTCCATCGGCTCTAGCATTACAGGAATGAAACCCTTTTATCTATACTTATGAACTGATAATCAGAAAAATCTACTCATGTGAGACATGTAGCAGTCTCATAGGTCCAAAGTACAAGGGCATCAGCCACAGCGATACAGGCCGATGCATCAGCATGTACTTGTTCTACATCGTCGCCTACCCATTGTAGTAACATTTGATGTAGCGTAGAATGTACACATTGATTAGCATGAATCCAATCTCTGCCTAGGATTAGACTGTAATTAAACATTTGATGTAGTGTGTCATTAAATATTTTTTCCACCTCCTTCTCCTGGCTCTTCTTCGCTCTTAGGCGCTGTAATTTTCGCTTTTGGGATCGTGTCAATACCGACGGGCACCATCGAGGCATGGAGTATTTTGGATCGGCTGTTTTGATGGCAGTCGTATCCTCTTTTTTGGTTGTGTTGGCCGATTCACCAAAAATCATCGACCCTTCATTATTTTCCTGTATGACGACATCTACAGTACCTATTTTGATGATGTTCTTTTTATCGTTCTTCCGGTTGCTGCAGGTATATGCCCTCCTGCCGAATTGATTGGCCTCTGCGGCCGAGTGGTTCAGCAATCTTGCTGGGCTTGTATCTGGTGACCGGATTGAGCAGTGCTCAATCGGTCTTGTACTGGAGGTGCCAACCTGTTGAATGCAGATGTTTGGGGTGCCCCCCAAGCGGGGAACTGTGGCATCCCAAATGGATATGATGGCATGCCCCATATTTGATTTGGGGCATATGGTGGAGGTATGTATGTATATGGATATGGTATAGGTAGATATGGGGGTGGAGGTGTCCATACAGGTATGTTAGGCCTCAACTGGACGTTATGACCTTCCATTTTTTCCGATTGGTGAGCTGGTCCAATCGGTCTTACCTGATGCTGCTCATGAATGGGCGAGCAAGGTCGCTTCGCTAGCCGGTAACTCGGGCCGGCTATAACGCCCCGAATTTGAGAGTTAAATTTTTTCTTTCTCCATCACTCGCCAAATTCGGGTGTTACCTTTCCTCTTTTTTTTCTCGCTATGCCTTGTTCTTTTCAAAGTTCTAGCGAGATTTAGCTCGATACCTTGTGTAAGTAAACCCTAGAAATATTTTCCTTGGTTGTTGCATCATGCCGGACCATGATTTTCTTGCTTGTGGTTGAGTGATTTGTGAAAAGTATTCTTGGAGTGGAGTTTAGAGCTAAATAGGAAAATGGAAAAAAGGGAAAATCCCCTCTCCTTTCAGCCTGGCCTAGCTCCCCCCCCCCGCGGCCCATCTGGCCGGCGCCCCGTGTGGCCCAGTCCCGCGGCGGCCCAGCCGCGACCCCCCTCGCGCCTCCCCCTCCTTTGGGCCGCCCGACTTGGCGCGGCCCAGCCGCCCCCCACGCGCGTAGTGCGCGGACGGTTACGTCGTCGCCCCTGGTGGGGCCCACCTGTCATCCCCCACCCCCCAAAATCGCCTCCCTCTCTCTCCTCTACCCCCCCCCTCGCGCACGTTCTCTCCTCCTCTTCCCCCGCCCGGCTCGCCCGTAGCCGCCCTGGAGTCGAACCGCCGCCCGACACCGCCCACACCCCCCCACGGTGAGCCCCTATCCCTCATCTTCCCCGCCCCCTTCTTCTTCCTTAGCCCGGCGCGGCCCCCTCCCTCTCCCCCGCGCTCGCCCCGGCCATGGAGATCGCCCCGCTCGGCGTGGCCGGCCATGGCGTGCACGCCTCGCCTCTTCCCCGCCCCGGCGCGGCCCCGACCCGATGCAGTCGTGGTGCCCCCGACGTGGCTTCCCCTCGCGCTTCCCCCCCGGCCATGGCACGCGGGCCGCCCCGGCGCACGACCCCGACATCCCACGCAGCCCGGCCCCGGCGTGGCCCTCCCCCTCTCCCTGCGCGGCGCTCCTGCCCCGTCTCGGTGAGGCGCGCGCGACGCCCTGGCTCGCCCGCCCCTGCCCGCGACGCCCCGGCTTGCCCGCTCCTCCCCGCGGCGCGGCGCGGCGCGCCCGCCTCAGCTCGCCCCGGTGGCTTCGCCCCCGTCCCGGCGCGCGCCCCCTGCACGCTCGCCCCTCCCCGCGCGACAGCTTGCCCCGGTGCTGAGAGCACCTAGAGGGGGGGGGGGGGTGAATAGGTGATCCTGTAAAACTTAAACTTATAGCCACAAAAACTTGGTTAATCGTTAGCACAATAATTGCCAAGTGGCTAGAGAGGAACCAAAACACAATAACCACAAGAAATCAATCACAGAGATGGCACGGTGGTTATCCCGTGGTTCGGCCAAGTACAAAACTTGCCTACTCCACGTTGTGGCGTCCCAACGGACGAGAGTTGCACTCAACTCCTCTCAAGTGATCCAATGATCAACTTGAATACCACAGTGTTCTTCTTTACTTTGATCTTTTCCCGTTTGCGAGGAATCTCCACAACTTGGAGTCTCTCGCCCTTACAATTGAAGTTCACAAAGAAGCACGGAGTAAGGGAGGGAAGCAACACACACAAATCCACAGCAAAATGCGCACACACACGACCAAGAATCGAGCTCAAAAGACTATCTCAAAGTTCTCACTAGAACGGAGCTCGAGTCACTGAGAATGACAAACGAATGCGCAAAGACTGAGTGTGGATGATCAAGAATGCTCTAAGGTTGCTTGGGTATCTCCTCCATGCGCCTAGGGGTCCCTTTTATAGCCCCAAGGCAGCTAGGAGCCGTTGAGAGCAAATCTGGAAGGCCATTCTTGCCTTCTGTCGTCGGGTGCACCGGACAGTCCGGTGCACACCGGACACTGTCCGGTGCCCGATTTCTTTCCTTAAACAGCGCAGCCGACCGTTGCAGATCTGGGAGCCGTTGGTGCACACCGGACAGTCCGGTGCCCCCTTCCGACCGTTGGCCTAGCCACGTGTCGCGCGCAGATTCCGCTGCCGACCGTTTGCTCGGCCGACCGTTGGCTCACCGGACAGTCCGGTGCACACCGGACAGTCCGGTGAATTTTAGCCGTACGCCGTCGGCGAATTCCCGAGAGCGACCTCTTCACGCCGAGTCAGCCTGGCGCACCGGACACTGTCCGGTGCACCATCGGACAGTCCGGTGTGCCAGACAGAGCTGAGTCTTGGCTGTACACAGCCAAGCTTTTTTTTGCACCTATTTTCTTTTCTTCTTCTTTCTGTTTCTAACACTTAGACAAGTATATTAGTACACAAAACCAATGTACTAAGGCTTAGAAACATACCTTTACTCTTGATTTGCACTTTGTCCATTCATGAGCATAAATTCACATTTAAGCACTTGTGTTGACACTCAATCACCAAAATACTTAGAAATGGCCCAAGGGCACATTTCCCTTTCAATCTCCCCCTTTTTGGTGATTTATGCCAACACAACATAAAGCAACTAGAACAAGTGCAATATCACTTCAAATAAAACTCAAATTTATTTTGATTCATTTTTGGCATATATGGATCATCCTTTGCCACCACTTGGTTTGTTTTTGCAAATCAAACTCAAATCTCTATCTCTAAGTAAAACACACATGTTAAAGCATAAAGAGAGTCATTTCAAAAGAGATTGATCAAAGATTTCAAAAACTCCCCCTTTTTCCCATAATCACTACTTCTCCCCACAAGAAGCCAACTTTTGACAGAAGAGACAATGAAAGAGTTTTGAACAAACCAAAAGCTCTATTCTACTATTTTCAAAATCTCTCAAGTGGTAGCTGATCCATTTATTGCTTTGGCCTTTATTTTCTCCCCCTTTGGCATCAAGCACCAAAACGGGATCAATCTTGGCCCTTGAACCCCATTGCCTCACCAAAATCTTCAATAAGAATACAAAGGCAATAAGAGTTCATGAGATGAACTTGGAATAAGTTACCCTCTCATCGGAGTGCAGTGGAAGTCTTTCATGGTCCAAGTCCACCTTTTCCCTTTCAATTCTCCTTCGAGACTAAAACAAGCAAACTCAAGCACATGGTTAGTCTCAAAGGGTCAAGTTGTAACACAACTCCCCCTAAAAATGTGCATCACTTACACAAGGACTTGTGAGGTCCAGGGAATGTTTGTACAACTTGAGCACCACAGTAAGCAACAAAATGCAGAATGATCATGATCAAAGGCATAAACACATGTATGCTACAATTCAATCCAAGTTCCGCGAATCTAAGACATTTAGCTCACTACGCAGCCTGCAAAAGGTCTTCTCATCTAGAGGCTTGGTAAAGATATCGGCTAGCTGGTTCTCGGTGCTAACATGAAACACTTCGATATCTCCCTTTTGCTGGTGGTCTCTCAGAAAGTGATGCCGGATGTCTATGTGCTTTGTGCGGCTGTGCTCAACAGGATTTTCCGCCATGCGGATAGCACTCTCATTATCACATAGGAGTGGGACTTTGCTCAGATTGTAGCCAAAGTCCCTGAGGGTTTGCCTCATCCAAAGTAGTTGCGCGCAACACTGTCCTGCGGCAACATACTCGGCCTCAGCGGTGGATAGGGCAACAGAAGTTTGTTTCTTAGAGTTCCATGACACCAGGGACCTTCCTAAGAATTGGCACGTCCCTGATGTACTCTTCCTATCGACCTTACATCCAGCATAGTCGGAGTCTGAATATCCAATCAAGTCAAAGGTAGACCCCTTTGGATACCAGAGCCCGAAGCAAGGCGTAGCAACCAAATATCTAAGAATTCGCTTCACGGCCACTAAGTGACACTCCTTAGGATCGGATTGAAATCTAGCACACATGCATACGCTAAGCATAATATCCGGTCTACTAGCACATAAGTAAAGTAATGACCCTATCATTGACCGGTATGCCTTTTGATCAATGGACTTACCTCCTTTGTTGAGGTCGGTGTGTCCATCGGTTCCCATCGGAGTCTTTGCGGGCTTGGCGTCCTTCATCCCAAACCGCTTCAGCAGATCTTGCGTGTACTTCGTTTGAGAGATGAAGGTGCCGTCCTTGAGTTGCTTCACTTGGAACCCAAGGAAGTAGTTCAACTCGCCCATCATTCACTAGTAGAAAAGAGCTCAAAGCCTGCGGCACCCATAAATTATCACTGGCGGTTTCAGTTATCACGCGCCAGTAAAAAAAACAAGGTGGACCCGACTTAGGAACCGCCAGTGGAAACCTATTTCCACTGGCGGTTATCTTAACACAACCGCCAGTGGAAATAGGGTATTTCCACTGGCGGTTCTGTTACACCAACCGCCAGTGGAAACCTATTTCCACTGGCGGTTGGTGTAACAGAACCGCCAGTGTAAAGACCCTATTTACACTGGCGGTTGTGTTAAGATAACCGCCAGTGGAAATAGGTTTCCACTGGCGGTTTTTCAAACCAACCGCCAGTGAACTGTCTGTTATAAATACCCATCTTCCCCGCGACAGTGAACTGTATGCTCGCAGCCAGCTTCCATTGGAGACGATTTTGGAGGTCCAGATTTCACAAAAATATAAGGGGGGAGGTTTTGGTCTTCATTTCTTGGAAGAAGGTGGATAAGAAAGGTTGGTTTATGTTTCTTTGTCAATTTTTGTTCATTCTTGCTCAATTTTAGCCACATTTTGGATCTAGGGTTTCACATGTGAGAGAGAAGAGTATAGATTGGTAATTTTCTCTATTTTCTCAAATGAGGTTGCATAAGATGGTTAGTTTTTGTCTATTCCCTCTCTTTTTCATGTTTAGTTGCTTAATGAATGGTGAATGTGTTGTATGGAAGATTAGTTTAATTATGTTTCAATTGTTAGTTATTGTTTATTTTTTGCTCAATTTTAACTACATTTTGAAACTAGGCTTTCACCATATGTTAAAGATAGGTTTGGGTATTAATTTTTTTTTTGTTTATTAGTTGCTAGGAAAGTTTGGCTTATGTTTCTTTTGCCAAATTTTGTTTATTTTTCCTCCATTTTAGCCACATTTTTGGATATAGGGTTTCACCATGTGTTTTATGTTACTTTTTTACAGGTGGTGATGGAGAGGACATCCTGGATGTATAACTTATCAAGGCTAGATCCATCATACATATCCGAGGTCCATAGGTTTATTGATGTCGCTACGAACCATGCTTGGAGAATAAAGACAAAACACATATATTGTCCATGCATGGACTGCAAAAATGCTGCTGTATTTAATGACACAGAACAAATCATATCTCATCTGGTATGCCGAGGATTTATGAAGGATTACACAATTTGGACAAAGCATGGAGAGGGTAGCTCTTCGCCTTATACGACTGGAAACCCTGAGAACATCGACGACAGATTTCAGTTCGTTCACGAGACACACCAACCTCTTCCACAGAGCGAACATGTAGTGCAAAATGTTACTGATCATGGTTACGCTGGAGGAAATGAACATGATAGACCTCATGTTCTGCCAAGTGTTATGGATGAGGAAGATGCAGAGTTGCTAGAGGCAATGTTGCGTCGTCATACAGATCAATCGATGTTCTTAATGAAAGGTATGGAGTCCCTAAAGAAGGCAGCAGAAGAGCCTTTGTACGACGAGTCTAAGGGTTGTACCAAAGAGTTCACGACGCTCCGGTCTGTGCTAAAGCTGTTGATGTTAAAAGCTAAATATGGTGTGTCTGATGCTGGCTTCGATGCGTTCTTGAGTATTATCGCAGACATGCTTCCAAAGGAGAACAATGTGCCTGCTAACACGTACTATGCAAAGAAACTAATCAGTCCGCTCACTATGGGTGTGGAGAAGATCCACGCGTGTAGAAATCACTGTATCCTTTATCGAGGTGATGATTATAAAGACTTGGAGAGCTGCCCAAAGTGCGGTGCAAGTAGGTACAAGACGAATAAAGACTATCGAGAGGACGAAGAGTGTGTTGCATCCGTGTCTAAAGGGAAGAAGCGAAAGAAAGCCCAAAAAAAGACTTCAAAATCCACGAGCAAAGAAAAAGAAGAAGTAGACTATTATGCGCTCAAAAAGATTCCTGCTTTGGTGATGTGGTACCTCCCCGTCGTCGATCGATTGAGGTGTTTGTTCGCTAATCCTGAGGATGCCAGACTTATGAGCTGGCATGCTTCTGATGAGCACAAAAACGATGGGAAGCTTCGACATCCAGCCGATGGGAAGCAGTGGCAAGATTTCAATGACAACCACCGAGACTTTGTCGATGAACCGAGAAATGTTAGGTTCGCACTGAGTACTGATGGAATGAACCCATTTGCTGAGAGGAGCAGCAAGCATAGCACATGGCCGGTGATCCTCACCATATACAACCTTCCTCCATGGTTGATGCAGAAACGGAAGTACATTTTGCTAACCATCCTTATTTCTGGACCTACACAACCTGGAGTTGACATGGATGTATTTTTGGAGCCCTTAATGGAGGATATGAAAATATTGTGGGAAACGGGTGTTCAAATGTTGGATGAGTATCGTAAAGGTTCATTCACGCTGAGAGCAATTCTTTTTGTTACGATCAACGATTACCCTGCTCTCTTCACATTATCAGGCCAGTTTAAGGGAAAGGTTGGTTGCACAGTATGCATTGATGGAACTGCTTACGTATCCCTTGCTGCATCTAGGAAGATAGTTTACATGAGGCACAGACGCTTTTTATTGGAAGGACACAGGTACCGCATGCGAAAGATGGATAAGTACTTCGACAATAATGGTGAACTACATTCTACTGCTCCATCGGGTAACAATAGAGGTCATAGAGTTTTTGAAATAGTCAGGAATATCAAGTTTGTTTTTGGGAAGAAGACAAAAGACGGAAAAACAAGGAAGGATGTCAAACCAGCTTCGGGGGCTATATTCAAGAAGAAGTCTATTTTCTTCGAGTACTTGCCTTACTGGAAAGAGTTAGATGTGCGGCATGCGATCGATGGTATGCACGTTCAGAAGAACGTGTTTGAAAGCATAATGGGCACCTTGCTAGACATAAAGGGCAAAACAAAAGAAGGGCTCAATTCACGCATGGACTTGGTAGATTTAGGCATAAAAAAGGAACTACATCCCGTTCTTCAAGAAAATGGGAAGTACCATCTCCCAGCAGCAAGCTACAATCTCAATGTAGATGAGAAACATGCGATGTGTGTTTGGCTCAAGAATTTGAAAGTCCCATCCGGATTCTGCTCTAGCATACGGAGTATTGTGTCAATGAAAGACCTGACAATCACCAACTACAACTCACATGATTGCCATGTCATGCTGACTACATTCCTACCTATTGCCATCAGGGCTATAAATCCTTTGTTTTTAAAGATGGCAATCACACGGTTGTGCTACTTTTTCAACAGGATTTCACAAAAGGTAATTGGCCGTGATGAGTTGGCATCTCTTCAGGAATTCGCAGTGGAGACAATATCACAGTTTGAGATGTGTTTCCCTCCATCGTTCTTTGATATTATGGTGCACCTTGTGGTGCACTTGGTGCCACAAATAGAGGCATTGGGTCCTATGTACTTGCATGAAATGTGGACGTATGAACGTTTCATGTCAATACTGAATGGCTATGTATCAACCCGTGCTCGTCCCGAGGCATCCATGATAGAGGGGTACTGTACCGAAGAGGCCATTGAGTCCGGAGCTCCATTCTGCAATAGTATCCTAAAAGACCAGGTTGCAATAGGTCTGCCTCCGTCACGACACGAGGGTAGACTGTATGGAAGCGGGAGGATGGGACGGAAATCTTTCATCCCACCGGATTACGATATAGTACTTGAGGCACATCAGAGCATCCTACATCAGCTAACAATAATGGAGCCATTTATCCAACAACACATCAATGAGCTTCGCGAGCAAAATCCTGGGCATACGGATGATTGGGTAATGAAGCAACATAAGCAGCGGTTCAACACATGGCTAATGGTGAAGGACATTCCACGTGGAGAAACAATAGAAGAACAAACCATCAAGGGCTTGGCATCTGGACCATCACGCCAGGTCACAACATGGCAAACCTATGACATTAGTGGATTCACATTTTGTACCAAGTCCAAGGACAAAAAGAGCATGTCACAAAACAGTGGTGTTCGATGCGAAGCCATAGATGATGAAACTGGTGAGATTATTACATATTTTGGCTTTATTGAGGACATATGGGAACTAGACTATGGTACATTTCAGATCTCGGTTTTCCGATGTCAATGGGTTGAAGACAAACATGTCACGGTAGACAACTATGGGGTCAGAGTTCTTGATCTAAGTAAGGTAGGTTACAAAGATGACCCATGGATCCTTGCTAATCGTGCTGCACAGGTCTTCTATGCTGAACATATCATTTCTAACAATGAGAAGAAAAGCACCGACAAACCGAAGCATGTAGTTTTTCCTGGAAAACAACAAGCTATAGGAGTTGATGGTGTATCTGATTTAGAGGATTTTAACCAGTTCAATGACATGTCTCTTTTCATAGACCATCCAACCAAGATAAGGAACGTTGAGCGAAGCATCCCACGCAATTCGATGCCCTGGGTACGCCACGATGGACAAGGCAGAACAATAGCTCCCTAGATTATATAGTTGTCATGTAATTGATTATTGTTAGGACATGTCATGTAATTGATTATTGTTAGCGACAAACCGAAGCATGTAATTTTACACGACTTTCTAGAGAGGAGAGAGAGAGGATAGAGAGAGAGAGGAGAGAGAGAGGATAGAGAGAGAGGAGAGAGAGGAGAGAGAGAGGAGAGAGAGAGGAGAGAGAGAGGAGAGAGAGAGGATAGAGAGGAGAGAGAGAGGATAGAGAGAGAGAGAGAGAGAGAGAGAGGAGAGAGAGAGGAGAGAGAGAGAGGAGAGAGAGGAGAGAGAGAGGAGAGAGAGAGGAGAGAGAGAGGAGAGAGAGAGGATAGAGAGGATAGAGAGAGAGAGGATAGAGAGGAGAGAGAGAGGATAGAGAGGAGAGAGAGAGGATAGAGAGGAGAGAGAGAGGATAGAGAGAGAGAGAGAGAGAGAGAGAGGAGAGAGAGAGGAGAGAGAGAGAGGAGAGAGAGGAGAGAGAGAGGAGAGAGAGAGGAGAGAGAGAGGAGAGAGAGAGGATAGAGAGGATAGAGAGAGAGAGGATAGAGAGGAGAGAGAGAGGATAGAGAGAGGAGAGAGAGAGGATAGAGAGAGGATAGAGGAGAGAGAGGAGCTAGGGAGAGGAGAGAGAGGAGAGAGAGAGGGAGAGGGGAGAGAGAGGGAAGAGAGAGGAGGGAGAGGGAAGAGAGAGGAGAGAGAGGAGAGAGAGGGGAGAGAGAGAGAAGTAATATATAAATATATATATTATGTATACTAAATATATATATTTATATATTTAATATGTACAAAAATTTATATACTTAATGTATGAATATACAATAAAAAATAATATACTAAAAACATTTCTACTGGCGGTTGACAATGAAAACCGCCAGTAGAAATCATTTCTACTGGCGGTTGACAATGAAAACCGCCAGTAGAAATGATTTCTACTGGCGGTTGTCATAGAGAACCGCCAGTAGAAATGGCCTCCACAGTCTGTGGATGGTATTTCTACTGGCGGTTCTCTATGACAACCGCCAGTAGAAATGATTTCTACTGGCGGTTTTCATTGTCAACCGCCAGTAGAAATATCTCCTATATAAAGGAGCGCGCGCGGGGCCGAAAAATTCGCTAAGTCTCTGGCGCCCTGTCTTTCCATCTTCCCGCCGTCAGGCTGCCGAATTTTCGCCCCGGCGATCTTCCTCCGTGCGCCGCCGTCGTCCACGCCGTCGTCCACGCCGTCGTCCCCGCGCCGTAGGTGAGTTCTTCTCTCTCTCTCTCTCCCTTTCTTCGTTCGCTCGGGCTCGGTCTAGGAGTGAGAGGGAAGAGAGAGGAGGGCGCGCGCCGCCGCCGCCGCCGCGCGCACGGGCGCACGCCGCCGCCGCGCGCACGCGGGCGCCGCCGCCGTCTCTGCATAGAGTGAGAGAGAGGAGGGGCGCGCCGCCGCCGCCGAGAGGGAGGAAGAGAGAGGAAGGAGAGGGAGAGGGAAGAGAGAGGAGGGGCGCGCCGCCGCCGCCGAGAGGGAGGAAGAGAGAGGAAGGAGAGGGAGAGGGAAGAGAGAGGAGGGAGAGGGAGAGAGATAGAGGGAGGGAGAGGAGGGTGAGAGAGAGAGGAGGGAGAGGAGAGAGATAGAGAGAGGGAGAGAGATAGAGGGAGAGGAGAGAGATAGAGGGAGGGAGAGGAGGGTGAGAGAGAGAGAGGAGGGAGAGGAGAGAGATAGAGAGAGGGAGAGAGATAGAGGGAGGGAGAGGAGGGTGAGAGAGAGAGAGGAGGGAGAGGAGAGAGATAGAGAGAGGGAGAGAGATAGAGGGAGAGGAGATAGATAGAGGGAGGGAGAGGAGGGAGAGGAGAGAGATAGTTAGAGGAGGGAGAGGAGAGAGAGGAGGGAGACATATGTGTGTTCATATGTGTTCAATATATATATGTGTTCATATGTGTTCAAATGTATGTGTTCAATATATATGTGTGTTCATATGTGTTCAAATGTATGTGTTCAATATATATATGTGTGTTCATATGTGTTCAAATGTATGTTCAATATATACATTGTAATTTTATCCGTCACAACTCGATAATATACATATCCGATCCGATCCGAATTCGATCTGAACTCGATAATTTCCGTACGACTCTCCCTCTCTCCCTCTCTATACGTCCTATGCGACTCTCCCTCTCTCCCTCTCCTCGTCCTATACGACTCTCCCTCTCTCCTTCTCTATACGTAACTCGATAATATCCATACGATTCTCCCTCTCTCCCTCTTTATACGTCCTATGCGACTCTCTCCCCGTCCTACACGATACTATACGACTATACGATACGTCCTATACGATACGTCCTATGCGACTCTCTCCCTCTTTAGGGTTAAGGGTTCGGGTTTTGGGTTAAGGGTTAGGGTTAGGGTTAGGGTTAGGGTTAAGGGTTCGGGTTTTGGGTTAAGGGTTCGGGTTTTGGGTTAGGGTTAGGGTTCGGGTTAAGGGTTCGGGTTTTGGGTTAGGGTTAGGGTTAAGGGTTTTGGGTTAGGGTTAAGGGTTATAGTTAGGGTTAAGGGTTATAGTTAGGGTTAGAGTTTAGGGTTAAGGGTTCGGGTTAATATGCTTACGTTAATATGTGTTAATATGTATTTAATTATTGCTTATGTATTTGTATATATATAGCTCAATGAGTTCTCCGATCAAGGACCAAGATTTAGTGCCCGAGCACATGGACAAGAGTGTTGCTAAAGAAAAATCCAGCAGTGAAGGATATGAATCGCCTAGCGACCCTTTTCCTACCACTAGCATAGATAGGGCCGCTCTCCGTGAGTTGCAACGTGACCCTACTTATGATCCACGAGAAGCTGAGGTAAAAGTACGCATCTTTAGCTTCGTATGTGTACCCTACTGATTTCACATGCATGATCTCTTGTGCATTTTATTACATGAATAGGAGGTCATGTCTGAATTTCGTGCGATACTCGAAGAAGCCGTGGCACGAAACGAAGACGTACCGGAGCCGACCCAAGACGCACCGGAACAGACCAAGACAACAACCGAGACGTCAAGGAAAAGGAAGCAGAGCGATCGAAAAAGAGGTGACAGGGGGCTGAACAAGTTTCCCGACAAAACATACAAAATCTCAGACGTGAGCCCGAAAGGTCAGCCCCTTGCTCCAGAAGAGGCACTACCTAAGTTCCGGAATGCACTTGGGTTTTTAGTTAGAGATAATCTTGACATAACAATACGACAGTGGAGAGATGTGTCAGATGATGTCAAGAATCAAATATGGAATAAGCTATTAATGAGGTTCGTTCTGCCTCGGGGTTCAGAAGAACTCGTGAAGGAATACACGATGAAGCAGCTTGCGATAAATTTCCGAAACTGGAGGTCTGAGATGAACACAAAGTTTGCAAAGAAAGGTCTGGACCCGACCAAAAAATATAAAATCTCAGCAGGTCAGTGGGCAGTATTTTTAGAGCAGAGGAGCAGCCCTGATTTCATATCTATAAGTGAGGCAAATTCTGAACTATCAAAGAAGAACAAGTACCGCCACCACCTAGGCACAGGTGGTTACAAGCGTCAGGTTCCTAAATGGAGACAAGAAGACGCCGAGAAGAAGGCCGCAGGGTTGCCGACGCTGTCCGAGCAACTTGGTGAAAGGGCGGCAAATTGGCTCCGTGCTAGAAAACCAAGGGAAACCGAGACCGGTGTATCTTTTGATGATCCCATTGTCGAAGAAGCGGCAAAAAACATATATACAATGGCAGCTAAGCAGAGCGAAGGAACTTTTAAGCCACAAAGGGAAAGAGACATCCTAACGGCTGGTCTCGGTAACCCTGAGCATCCTGGCCGTGTACGAGGAATCTCGTCTAAGGAAGGATGGAAGGAAGGATTCGGACAACAGTGGGAAGGTCTGTACAGGAAACGTGATCGATACAAGCAAGAGATGGCAGATTATTTTAAGTTGGAGGCCAAGAAAGAGTTCAAAGCCATGATGTCTCAAATGCTATCGAATCCTCCTCCAGAATTGATGCAACAGTTGGCGAGTGCGATGTCTGTTCAACAGATGACCACTCCACAGCTACAAATAATTCTAGCAGCTCAACCGCCGGCTTCCACAGATTGTACGACATTACCAAGCTCTGTTGCTTCAACGGGAAATAAGGACCGTTATCCAGTTGATGACATCACAAGGCCTGTGGCGTGCACACTGGTTATAAGATATGGTATTAACAATAAACGTACAAAGATGGTAGCCACAGGCCTTGCGATCCCAGGACGCAAGTACCATGGAAACGATATTCCAGATGATTATTGCAAAGTAGAAGTGACGACGGTCGTCCAAGGATACGAGGACGACATGCTAGACATCCCTGGGCCCGAAGATATCGAGAAACTTGGACAAGCTATTAAGAATTTTATCCTTTGGCCTCGAAGGGATGTCGAATTGCTTGATTTGTCGAATTCGTCGCAGGCGTCGCAGGCCCAACCGTCTCCGCCTTCTCAAATTGCTGTTCCTATTGTACATCCATCCTCACCTCTTCAAACTTCACATGCTGCTCCTCATCCTTTTTCTGACCCACCGTCTCCGCCACAAGCATCACCATTCAGGGCTCCACCACCTTCTCCTCCCCATCCTCTTGGTGACCCACTGTCTACGCCACCATCAAGGGATCCACCTTCTCCACAGCCATCAAACGATCCACGGCCATCAAAGAAATCTAAACTTCCTATACCAAAATTGGTGTCCCCGTATCAGAAAAAGAAGAGTAAAGCTACTACTGCTGGCACAGTTAGGTTTTTGAAAGGGATTGGACGGAGCCTCACGTCACAAACTGTTGATTTGGCCGAGCACGAGGAGTCTGCAAAAAAGGCTGAGGCAACGGCCGCAAAGATAAAGAAGCCAACTAAGGCAGATTACAAAAACGTGCCTAAAAAATATGTGCCGGGAAGACCTCTGCTACCTCTTGACAAACTAAGAAAGGTCCCGGCTGGTGTTAAAAGGTTGCATGACTGGTACATGCGGGCATCATCGGTTGGCATCGACACAATCAGTGTGCATATACCAGACCATGCTTTTATTGGTTCGAACCAAAAGGCCGTTGTTACATTCGAGGACATGTGGTTAATGATGAACCTTCAGAGACTCGACGTGCAACTTGTAACGATGTTTGCATTGTAAGTGTCGCTCATACTTCCACATATGTGTGTTATTATTAGTGAGCTGTATAAAATTTCAATATCTGACATGCACGTGTGACTTGCAGAATGCAACATGATCAGCAGGAGATTCTTTACGGTACCAAGCCCAATGCTAGTGCCAGTAAAAGGGTTGGGTATCTCAACCCAATACTTATATCCGAGGAAAGCCACACTTTTAGAATCGGGAAAGACAACGATGAAATAAGGGGAAAGACGGACGAAGAAGTTGAGAAGCGTATAAAGGAAATGAAGAAGGATTTTGAAGCTCGATACGCCACATACATAGGACATGCAATGCTTCAATTTCAAGACAGGGAAGCCATAATGGCCCCGTACAACTTTAAGTAAGTGTGATTTTGCATAAATAAAATTAATAATTTCAATACACATGCATCACAAATTTGATTCGTACAGGGACCACTGGATATGCTTCCTCATTTATCCTAAGGTTGGAAAGGTGCTGGTGCTCGACTCCTTGAACTTCGACCCTTCGACATATGCAACATTCCTCAGCATCTTAGAGCTGTAAGCCTTTTCTATGCATGCATACTTTTATCGATTAAAATTTGAGAATAACATGGTGATTCTATTTGAGATCACAGTGCTTATAGATTCTATAAGATGAAAGGTGGAAAGTACGACCTGTCGAAAAAACTCGTGCCACTAGACATCCATCATCACTGGTCGGTAAGTATGTGATTTTATGAATACATATCATACACAATGTTGCAACTAAATAACCAATCTCCCGTTATGTAGTGCCACAAGCAACCACAAGGATCGGTCCTATGTGGATTCTATGCGTGCGAGTTCATGAGAGTGAACGGACGATACATCACGAACCCTGACAAGGTATTATTAGTAATAGTTAAGTATGTATTTATGTCATTAAAGATGCAAATGTGTTATTATTGAGTATAAATAGATAATGTTTATAAAATTCCTTTACAGCAATTTCAACGAGGAAACCCGGAGAACTTGACCGAAGCTGCATTGTATGGCATAGTCGAGGACCTCTGCACATTCATATTGAAAGAGGTCATTCCCGCAGAAGGAAAATATCACGATGCTTCCGGGACATTAGCTTTGCCAGAGTTCAGAATACTAACAGAAATTAGTAGATTATCTCTTAGCCGAGATAGTTATTAGAGCTTAGGTGAAAACTTATGATGTATAGAATGCATGAAGCATATATGGTTGTAAACAGAATACTTTGATGTATATAAATGTATGATAGAATTTAATTTCATGTTGCTTTCAATATCAATATAGATATATATATATATATATGTTTGTGTGTGTGTAAATAAATATATATATAATTCAGTATTGTTTGAAATTTTGAAAAAAGGCGGGAAAACTTCCACTGGCGGTTTTATAAAGAAAACCGCCAGTGAAAAGTGCATTTACACTGGCGGTTCGTTAAGAAAACCGCCAGTGAAAATGCATTTCCACTGGCGGTTTTCTTTATTCAGCCGCCAGTGGAAATGCACTTTTCACTGGCGGTTCGTTAAGAAAACCGCCAGTGAAAATGAACTTTTCACTGGCGGTTCCAAAATAACCGCCAGTGGAAATGCTGATTTCCACTGACCCCTAGCACTGGCGGTACTGAAAAACGCCAGTGTAAATATGTTTAGAACCGCCACTATAGAGCTTCTGTGTACTAGTGATTGACATCTCGAATTTCTGCGTCATCACCCTGCTAAACTCTTCACAAGACTTTTTATTAGTAGAACCAAATATTATGTCATCGACATAAATTTGGCACACAAACAAATCACCATCACATGTCTTGGTAAATAGAGTTGGATCGGCTTTCCCAACCTTGAAAGCATTAGCAATTAAGAAATCTCTAAGGCATTCATACCATGCTCTTGGGGCTTGCTTAAGTCCATAGAGCGCCTTAGAGAGCTTACACACGTGGTCGGGGTACCGTTCATCCTCGAAGCCAGGGGGTTGCTCCACGTACACCTCCTCCTTTATTTGCCCGTTGAGGAAAGCACTCTTCACATCCATTTGGTACAACCTGAAAGAATGGTGAGCGGCATATGCTAGCAAGATACGAATTGATTCTAGCCTAGCCACAGGAGCAAAAGTCTCCTCAAAGTCCAAACCTGCGACTTGGGCATAACCTTTTGCCACAAGTCGAGCCTTGTTCCTCGTCACCACCCCGTGCTCGTCCTGTTTGTTGCGGAACACCCACTTGGTTCCCACAATATTTTGCTTGGGACGAGGCACCAGTGTCCAAACTTCATTGTGCTTGAAGTTGTTGAGTTCCTCCTGCATGGCCAATACCCAATCCGGATCTAGCAAGGCCTCCTCTACCCTGAAAGGCTCAATAGAAGAGACAAAGGAGTAATGTTCACAAAAATTAACTAATCGAGACCGAGTAGTTACTCCCTTGCTAATGTCACCCATAATTTGGTCGACAGGATGATCCCTTTGAATAATCGCTCGAACTTGGGTTGGAGGTGCCAGTTCCGCTTCTTCCTCCATCACATGATCATCTTGTGCTCCCCCTTGATCACATGCCTCCTGTTGATGAACCTGTTCATCGTCTTGAGTTGGGGGATGCACCATAGTTGAGGAAGAAGGTTGATCTTGCTCCAATTGTTCCCGAGGCCGTACATCTCCAATCGTCATGGTGCGTATCGCGGCCGTTGGAACATCTTCTTCATCTACATCATCAAGATCAACAACTTGCTCTCTTGGAGAGCCATTAGTCTCATCAAATACAACGTCGCTAGAGACTTCAACCAAACCCGATGATTTGTTGAAGACTCTATACGCCTTTGTATTTGAGTCATAACCTAACAAAAACCCTTCTACAGCTTTGGGAGCAAACTTAGAATTTCTACCCTTCTTCACTAGAATGTAGCACTTGCTCCCAAATACACGAAAGTAAGATACATTGGGTTTGTTACCGGTTAGTAGCTCATACGACGTCTTCTTGAGGAGGCGATGAAGGTAGACCCTGTTGATGGCGTGGCAAGCCGTGTTCACGGCTTCCGTCCAAAAGCACTCGGGGGTCTTGAACTCTCCTAGCATCGTCCTCGCCATATCGATGAGCGTCCTATTCTTCCTCTCTACCACACCGTTTTGCTGTGGTGTGTAGGGAGCGGAGAACTCGTGCTTGATCCCTTCCTCCTGAAGGAACTCCTCCACTTGAAGGTTCTTGAACTCGGACCCGTTGTCGCTCCTTATCTTCTTCACCTTGAGCTCAAACTCATTTTGAGCTCTCCTGAGGAAGCGCTTGAGGGTCCCTTGGGTTTCAGACTTATCCTGCAAAAAGAACACCCAAGTGAAGCGGGAAAAGTCATCAACAATAACTAAACCATACTTACTTCCTCCTATGCTCAGATAGGCGACGGGTCCGAAGAGGTCCATATGTAGCAGCTCCAGGGGTCTTGAGGTGGTCATCACATTCTTGCTGTGATGTGTTCCTCCCACTTGTTTACCTGCTTGACAAGCTGCACAAGGTCTATCTTTTTCGAATTGCACGTTAGTCAAACCTATCACGTGTTCTCCCTTTAGAAGCTTGTGAAGGTTCTTCATCCCCACATGTGCTAAGCGGCGATGCCACAGCCAGCCCATGCTAGTCTTAGCTATTAAGCATGCATCTAGACCGGCCTCTTCTTTTGCAAAATCAACTAAATAAAGTTTGCCGTCTAATACACCCTTAAAAGCTAGTGAACCATCACTTCTTCTAAAGACAGATACATCTACATTTGTAAATAGACAGTTATATCCCATATTGCATAATTGACTAACCGATAGCAAATTATATCCAAGAGATTCTACTAAAAACACATTAGAGATAGAGTGCTCATTAGAAATTGCAATTTTACCTAACCCTTTTACCTTGCCTTGATTCCCATCACCGAATATAATTGAATCTTGGGAATCCTTATTCTTCACGTAGGAGGTGAACATCTTCTTCTCCCCCGTCATATGGTTTGTGCATCTGCTGTCGATAATCCAGCTTGAACCCCCGGATGCATAAACCTGCAAGGCAAATTTAGGCTTGGGTCTTAGGTACCCAACTCATGTTGGGTCCTACAAGGTTAGCACAAATATCCTTAGGGACCCAAATGCAAGTTTTGTCTCCCTTGCATCTTGCCCCTAATTTTCTAGCAACTATCTTCCTATCCTTTCTACAAATAGCAAAGGAAGCATTTAAAGCATGATATATTGTGGAAGGTTCATTAACTTTCCTAGGAACATCAACAACATTTCTCCTAGGCATATTATGAACAACATTTCTCCTACCAACATTTCTATCATGCACATAAGAAGAACTAGAAGCAAACATGACATGAGAATTAATGGCATCATATGCATTACAATTCCTATAAGCATTTCTAGATTGTCTCATGTCATGGTATATAAATGCATGGTTCTTTTGCACACTACTAGCCATAGGGGCCTTCCCTTTCTCCTTGGCGGGAATGGGAGCCTTATGGCTTGTTAGGTTCTTGGCTTCTCTCTTGAAGCCAAGTCCATCCTTAATTGAGGGGTGTCTACCAATAGTGTAGGCATCCCTTGCAAATTTTAGTTTTTCAAATTCACTTTTGCTAGTCTTAAGTTGGGCATTAAGACTAGCTAATTCATCATTCAATTTTGAAATAGAAACTAAGTGTTCACTACAAGCATTAATATCAACATCTTTACACCTAGTGCAAATTTCAACATGTTCAACACAAGAGTTGGATTTATTTGCTTCTACTAGTTTGGCATTTAAATCATTGTTAACACCTTTTAAAGCAGAGATAGTTTTATGACAAGTAGATAGTTCACAAGAAATCATTTCATTCCTTTTAACTTCTAGAGCAAGAGAATTTTGTGCACTAACAAATTTATCATGCTCTTCATACAAAAGATCTTCTTGTTTTTCTAAGAGTCTATCCTTTTCATTCAAAGCATCAATCAATTCATTAATTTTATCTATTTTAGTTCTATCCAACCCCTTGAACAAGCTAGAGTAGTCTATGTCATCATCATCACTAGACTCATCACTAGAAGAATCATAAGTACTAGCGTTACGAGTGATTACCTTCTTTTCCCTTGCCATAAGGCAAGTGTGATGCTCGTTTGGGAAGAGGGATGACTTGTTGAAGGCGGTGGCGGCGAGTCCTTCGTTGTCGGAGTCGGACGAGGAGCAATCTGAGTCCCACTCCTTTCCAATATGTGCCTCGCCCTTTGCCTTCTTGTAATTCTTCTTCTTTTCCCATTTTCCACTCTTCTTTTCCTGGTCACTATCATTATCGGGACAATTAGCGATAAAGTGACCAATCTTACCACATTTGAAGCATGAGCGCTTCCCCTTCGTCTTGGTCTTGTTGGGATGCTCCGTGCGACCCCTTAACGCCGTCTTGAAGCGCTTGATGATGAGAGCCATTTCTTCATCATTAAGCCCGGCCGCCTCAATTTGCGCCACCTTGCTCGGTAGTGTCTCCTTGCTCCTCGTTGCCTTGAGAGCAATGGGTTGAGGCTCGTGGATTGGACCGTTCAACGCGTCGTCGACGTATCTCGCCTCCTTGATCATCATTCGGCCGCTTACGAATTTTCCGAGTACCTCCTCGGGCGTCATCGTCGTGTACCTGGGATTCTCACGAATATTGTTTACGAGATGAGGATCAAGAACGGTAAAGGACCTTAGCATTAGGCGGACGACGTCGTGGTCCGTCCATCGCGTGCTTCCATAGCTCCTTATCTTGTTGACAAGGGTCTTGAGCCGGTTGTATGTTTGGGTTGGCTCCTCCCCCCTTATCATAGCGAATCTCCCAAGTTCGCCCTCCACCAACTCCATCTTGGTGAGCATGGTGACGTTGTTGCCCTCGTGAGAGATCTTGAGGGTGTCCCATATCTGCTTGGCATTGTCCAAGCCGCTCACCTTATTGTACTCTTCCCTGCACAACGATGCTAAGAGAACAGTAGTAGCTTGTGCATTTCTATGGATTTGTTCATTTATAAGCATAGGGCTATCCGAGCTATCAAATTTCATTCCATTCTCTACAATCTCCCATATGCTTGGATGGAGAGAGAATAAATGACTACGCATTTTGTGACTCCAAAATCCGTAGTCCTCCCCATCAAAGTGTGGAGGTTTGCCAAGAGGAATGGAAAGCAAATGCGAATTCGAACTATGTGGAATACGAGAATAATCAAATGAAAAGTTCGAATTGACCGTCTTCCTGTAGTCGGTGTCGTCGTCCTTTTGGGAAGAAGAGGATTCGTCGCTGTCGTAATAGACGATCTCCTTGATGCGCCTTGTCTTCTTCTTCTTCCCATCTTTGCGCTTGTGGCTTGATCCCAAGTCGGTAGACTTGTCATTCTTCGGCTCGTTGAAGATAGACTCCTTCTCGTTGTTGTCGACCACCATCCCCTTTCCCTTAGGATCCATCTCTTCGGGCGATTAGTCCCTTCTTGAAGAGAACGGCTCCGATACCAATTGAGAGCACCTAGAGGGGGGGTGAATAGGTGATCCTGTAAAACTTAAACTTATAGCCACAAAAACTTGGTTAATCGTTAGCACAATAATTGCCAAGTGGCTAGAGAGGAGCCAAAACACAATAACCACAAGAAATCAATCACAGAGATGGCACGGTGGTTATCCCGTGGTTCGGCCAAGTACAAAACTTGCCTACTCCACGTTGTGGCGTCCCAACGGACGAGAGTTGCACTCAACTCCTCTCAAGTGATCCAATGATCAACTTGAATACCACAGTGTTCTTCTTTACTTTGATCTTTTCCCGTTTGCGAGGAATCTCCACAACTTGGAGTCTCTCGCCCTTACAATTGAAGTTCACAAAGAAGCACGGAGTAAGGGAGGGAAGCAACACACACAAATCCACAGCAAAATGCGCACACACACGACCAAGAATCGAGCTCAAAAGACTATCTCAAAGTTCTCACTAGAACGAAGCTCGAGTCACTGAGAATGACAAACGAATGCGCAAAGACTGAGTGTGGATGATCAAGAATGCTCTAAGGTTGCTTGGGTATCTCCTCCATGCGCCTAGGGGTCCCTTTTATAGCCCCAAGGCAGCTAGGAGCCGTTGAGAGCAAATCTGGAAGGCCATTCTTGCCTTCTGTCGTCGGGTGCACCGGACAGTCCGGTGCACACCGGACACTGTCCGGTGCCCGATTTCTTTCCTTAAACAGCGCAGCCGACTGTTGCAGATCTGGGAGCCGTTGGTGCACCGGACATGTCCGGTGCACACCGGACAGTTCGGTGCCCCCTTCCGACCGTTGGCCTGGCCACGTGTCGCGCGCAGATTCCGCTGCCGACCGTTTGCTCGGCCGACCGTTGGCTCACCGGACAGTCCGGTGAATTTTAGCCGTACGCCGTCGGCGAATTCCCGAGAGCGACCTCTTCACGCCGAGTCAGCCTGGCGCACCGGACACTGTCCGGTGCACCACCGGACAGTCCGGTGTGCCAGACAGAGCTGAGTCTTGGCTGTACACAGCCAAGCTTTTTTTTGCACCTATTTTCTTTTCTTCTTCTTTCTGTTTCTAACACTTAGACAAGTATATTAGTACACAAAACCAATGTACTAAGGCTTAGAAACATACCTTTACTCTTGATTTGCACTTTGTCCATTCATGAGCATAAATTCACATTTAAGCACTTGTGTTGACACTCAATCACCAAAATACTTAGAAATGGCCCAAGGGCACATTTCCCTTTCAGGTGCGCGCGGCCCGGCCATGGCATCCTGCCCGGCGCGGTGCGCGCGACCCTGGCCCGGCGCGGCCGTGGCACCCTCGCGTCCTCCCCGGCGCGGCCCCACTGCTCGCGCAGCGCGGCCTGCTCGCGCCCGACCCCCCGGCGCGGCCCCGTCCCGCACACAACGTTTTGGCGCGGTTCGCCGTGCTCTCGGCGCGACGTGTAGCGCTCCGCCACGCAAGTGATGTGCCCGTCTACCCCCCGTGTATTCTATGCGCATGGAACGTGTCGTTTATTTTATGTAGTTGTCCTCTACTTAAAATTGATCACGTTAATTATCTCACGTAGTTAATCAACGACTTGATTTAATGTCGACCAATTAGAAATAATTATAACTCATCAGTGCATGTGATTAATACCTGTTAGTATGGCTAGGTAGAACTAGACGATGTAATGATTAATTGCACACCTACACGTAATACGCTTCGACTATAGCTTGACTTACCCCCACATAAAGCTAGTCCACTACAGCCAAACGAGACATTTGCTAAGTATGACCCTTGCTCTACACACCAAACCCCCCCTTCCCCAGGTTGTCCCCGTTGCAACCACTGCTCAGGAGAGACGAAGCCGTGGAGGAAGACTTCCAGGAGTTCCAAGATTACGACGAGTTTTAGGCGTGGGTTAGCGGCAACCTCCAGTCGGCTGCCTGTGAAGGCCTCGTGTATCTACTTTTCGTTTTTCGCACTTTGATTCTTGTTAAAGATTATGTGGATGTCTCAGACATTATGATGTAATCGACTGCTATTACCCTTTATGTTATTATTTGAGCACTATGTGATGATGTCCAGTTATGTAACTGATGTGTACGTGAATTGCTGATCCTAGCACGTACATGGTTCGCATTCGGTTTGCCTTCTAAAACCTGGTGTGACACCGTCCTTCTTTTTTCACATACTTGGACAATAATTGGTCGAAGGTCGGTCCGGTTTTGACCAGCCGACCAACTGCTTTAAATGTATTTGTTTTCCACGTACCTATCTCTGGTCGTCATGGTTTGAATGTACATGGTCGTTGCGGGTCCTAAGTGTAGTCGGACCGTCTGCTGGAATGTTTTGGACTATCCGAAAAAGCTTCGGACCGTCCGTGATGCGCAACACAGGTTCCCGCGCTTGTCCCCTTGTCTATGCTTGCCCCCAGTGCCGGAGGTTGTGATGGTCACCTTCAGGGTCTCCCCTCCATCAGGAGTCTTTTCTGCCACTACTTTCCTGCAAGAAATTTTATTTCTTTCATCAGCCTCCTGTATGTTGCCGATGATGACTTCTTTGCCCTTTTCCTTATCGGCTGTGCTAGGCCGAATTAGAACCTTTTTGCCCTCGAAGTCGATCATGTTCATTAGAAAGGGCTCCGTGTCTACCTGCATTTCCTGAAATTTCAATCATCCTTCGTTAATGGCCGATTGAATCTGTCGACGGAATACATTACAGTCATTAGTGGCATGAGAAAATGAGTTATGCCACTTGCAGTATGCACGACGTTTTAGTTCGTCGTTGAATGGAACAATATGATTTATTTTAATGTTGCCATTTTTGAGTAATTCATCGAATATCTTGTCACATTTGCCAACATTAAATATAAATTTAACCTCCTCTTGTCGTTTCTTTTGAACCGGCTGTAAGGAGGAACAAGATGAAGATTTGGCCTGCTTTGGCCAAACCATTTCAGCAGCATACACTTCTGTTGATTCGTCGTCCGAGCTACTTTGGTCGCACTCTACTATATGGACATTTTGACGAATGGTTTTGGCAGTTTCTTTACCTCGGCTTTCACAGGCCAAAGCTCTCTGGTTTAATTGTGCTAGCGTGAAAAATTGGATGCCTTCTAATCTTTCCTTTAAATAATATCGCAATCCATTAAAAGCTAATCCTGCTAACTGTTTTTCTGCCAAATGAATCTGAAAGCATCAGTTTCTTGTATCCCGAAATCTCTGGATGTAATCATTGACCGATTCGTATTTCCCCTATCGCAGGGCCACTAGGTCTACCAAATCTAATTCATAATCACCGGAAAAGAAATGATCGTGGAATTTTTGTTCTAACTCCCCCCATGACAAAATAGAATTAGGAGGTAATGTGGCGTACCATGCGAACGCGGTTCCTGTTAAAGACAATGAAAATAGACGCACGCGGAACGCTTCTGTGTCGGCCAATTCTCCTAATTGTGCTAAAAACTGGCCTATGTGTTCACGCGTGCTTTTTCCTTGGTCACCCGATAACTTTGCAAATTCGGGTATCCTGGTTCCTTGTGGGTATGGGTGGTGATCAAATCGGCTGTCATAAGGTTTCCAATATGATTGCCCCCCAGGGACCATGCTTACTCTGAGCTTATCTCGAAATGCCCCGGATATTTCTTCCCTCACTATATCAATGGCAGCCGGTGCGAGACCACCGGCTCTCTGGTCAACCATAGGTGGGGTTGACTGGATATTAGCATGTTGTCTTCCCCCCCATTGGTTTGAGTTGTATGGTGCATTACTAATTGCCCTATATGGTTCATAAGATTGACTATTCATTTCTGGTCTTCTATGTGGGGCCGAAAAGTACTCGCTTCCATGGGCCTAAGACTCCGTATTAATGGGTTGGTGCATTGTATAGTGTGAAGGCAAGTGTTGCTGGGACGGGTGAGGATTTTGATAACGATCTTCCTCCAACATCCCTATGCCGGACCGTTCAGTCGGATACGCGGACCGTCCGGGTGGCTGTGCGGACCGTCCGTAATTATATGCGGACGGTCTGTCTGGGTGGTTTAGGGTTTGTGTGACATGTGGAGGCTCGAACGAATATCTTGGTAAATCATTAAAAATAGGACCGGCCATTGCTGGTCCAGACGGTCCGCGCTCTTGTGCGGATGGTCCGGACATGTGCAGATCAGCTACTTTACTGCTGATTTGTGGTTGCTTAGGGTACATGTTCATCGACATCCCATAAAGGGGCTGTGACTGGTCGTGACAACATGTAGCCGATGAATTACATGTATTTTCCCCCAATTCGACCTCGTGCGAAGGAAAACTTGCAACTGTAGATTTATCAAACGCACGTACTAGCCTCCTATAATCATTTTGCATACCCTTATGATGTTTTGCATTTGTTCTCGTTGTTCATCTACATAATTCTTAAGAGATTGTAGCTCGCTTGTGTTACTTACATTGGGGATATCTAGTGTGGGTCGGAGCGAAGCTGGATCCGTCGCCTGTTGCCGAACGACTTTGTTGTTCCTTTCCACCTTGAAGTTGGCCAGGAACTTTGCCTTTGCCTCTTGGATCAGCTGCTCCTTGTGCTCCTCGAACTGGAGTTGTTCGTCAGCCGACAAGGTTTCCCAAGTCGGCTCTATGATGTTGCTGGGGAGACTTCAGAGCTATCCCTTGAACTGACCATTGAGGACCGATTTGATGGGTCTATATGTTTTTCCCCAGCGGAGTCACCAAAAGTGTGTTGGTGCCTTTTTCGGGCGCCAATCACTAAACAAGAACCGTGGCGGTGCTCTCTGCACAGGAGCGGACGGTCCGCAGCCAGGGGCCGGATGGTCCGCGACCTGGCGCAGGGCTTAGGTTTTCCCGCCTAACGGTCGGACGGTCCACGCGTGCGCAGGGGCAGCGGAAGTCGTTGGCGGCGCCTGGATCTCGCTCCCGGGAGGGACCCCGTCGGGGAGGAGAGATCCTAGGTATCGTCTAGGCTCGGCAGGCTGACCTATACTCCTCTAATCGACGTAGAGTCGAATAGAAGCAGAGAATTTGGGGATTGGAAGACTAAACTAAAACTAGACTAGAACTACTCCTAAGATAAAACGTAAATTGTATGGATTGTAGGTTCGATTGATTATATAAATCGGTCGTATTCCTCTGTTTTTATAGAGAAGGGGGCTGGACCCGTTACAAACAAACTCCTCGAGCTAATTCCGTGAATTTCGTCAACAAACACAACAAGAAAATCGGAACCCTAATCTGTTCTGCGCGCGCGGACCGTCCGGACCATGGACCGTCCGGTGGCTCAATTTGGTGCCCAACAACACCCTTTTTGGCACGGTTCTTTAGGTGGCTCATTAGGAAGCCCTACCAAACGGTTTAAAATGATTTCTTGTTGAGAGCCCTTCAAGAAGAGAAAACTTTTTGCTGGGAGCCAAGCACAAAAAATGTGGCTTCTACCTGCTTATCCTGCATTTTCTTCATACATCGTTCGAAAGAAACACGGGAGAAGTTGTTTTGCCAAACGAAATGCAAAATGGCTCTGATTCCTTTAGAGAAGCCAAGAAGCTAGAGACAAAACTATTTTCAGAGAAGCCAGAGCCCCGACAAAGAGGCCCTTAATTGAAATCGCAACTCCTCTTGTTGCTTCTTCTATGACATGTGCCCGATACTAAGAGGAAAACATGGGAGAGGAGCAGGTACAAGTTCCTTTTTTCTGGCTCGTGTCTCCTATTGTTTTTAAGGAGCTCCTTTCCTTTTTCAGGAAGATCACATCAAAGAGCATCCCCTTTGAAAGTGAAAGGGAATTAGGCTTACACCTTTTTCCTAATTGATTTTGGTGGTTTAATTGCCCAACACAAATAATTGGACTAACTAGTTTGCTCTAGTCTATAAGTTTTACAGGTGCCAAAGGTTCACAATAAGCCAATAAAAAGACCAAGAAAGGGTTCAAACGAAGAGAGCAAAAGAGAACCCAAAGGCACCCTGGTCTGGCGCACCGGACTGTCCGGTGTGCCACCGGACAGTGTCCGGTGTGCCAGGGCACTTGAAGCTGAACTCGCTACCTTCGGGAATTTCAGAGGGCGCTCCGCTATAATTCACCGGACTGTCCGGTGTGCCAGCGGAGCAACGGCTACTTCGCGCGCAACGGTCGACTGCAACCGCATTCAATGCGCTACAGTGCGCGCAGAAGTCAGAGCACGCGCGGGTGGCGCACCGAACAGTCTACAGGACCTGTCCGGTGCACCACCGGACAGCCCAATGGCCCCACAAGTCAGAGCTTCAACGGTCGAACCCCAACGGTCTGCTGACGTGGCTGGCGCACCGGACAGTGTCCGGTGGCGCACCGGACTGTCCGGTGCGCCATGCGACTGCAGCCTTCCAACGACCATTTTTGGTGGTTGGGGCTATAAATACCCCAACCACCCCACATTCAATGGCATCCAAGTTTCTACACTTCTACACCTTACAAGAGCTATAACATTCAATACAAGACACACCAAAGAAATCAAATCCTCTCCCAACTCCACACAAAGCTTTAGTGATTAGAGAGAGAGATTTGTTGTGTTCATTTGAGCTCTTGTGCTTGGATTGCTTCTTTTCTTTCTCATTCTTTTGTGATAAAACTCAATTGTAACCGAGGCAAGAGACACCAATCGTGTGGTGGTCCTTGCGGGGACTTTGTGTCTCGTTTGATTGAGAAGAGAAGCTCACTCGGTCTAGGTGACCGTTTGAGAGAGGGAAAGGGTTGAAAGAGACCCGGTCTTCGTGACCACCTCAACGGGGAGTAGGTTTGCAAGAACCGAACCTCGGTAAAACAAATCATTGTGTCTCGCTCTTTATTCGCTCACGATTTGTTTTGCGCCCTCTCTCTCGGACTCATTTATATTTCTAACGCTAACCCGATTTGAAGTTGTGCTTAAGTTTATAAATTTCAGATTCGCCCTATTCACCCCCCTCTAGGCGACTTTCAGAAAGAGCTGTTGGAGAAGTCTTTAATTTGAAAGAGCCCTACTAAAATGGGCCTTAATCAGTGATCTTGTTGCGCCGTCGACTCGAGCTCGACGAGCTCGAGGATTCAAAGTCGTGTGTCTGTCTCTCTATCTCTCTTCTCCCCTCTTTCTTTTGTTATTTGTTCGTCCTTTCTTATTCCTCCCGATCAAAGTCTTCTCCGTCAACATCATTCATCGAGATAGGAGTTGATCCTTAAACTTCCTCCTCCAAGGAGGAGTAAAGTAATGCCCTTTTTATTTCTTCTTCCTATGGCAGATTTAAATACTAGCCTTAATTACAAGGGTTTGTGTCGGAAAGGAAAATCTCCGGCCGGGTGGCGGAATGCACCCGCCCTAAATTCTAAGATGAGGAGGGGGCCTAAGCATTTTTCCTGTCTGCTAGGTGGATTCAGGATGAACACAAGAACGCACAAAGGTTTAGTGTGGTTCAGGACGCCGGAGCGTAATACCCTACTCCACTGTGTGTTGTATTGAGTCTGTGAACTTGAGAACTTGTGAGTCTGCCTTGTGACGTTGTGTGCCTTCCCTTTTATAGCTCAAGGGAGGCACATACAAGGATGCTGAGCCCCGACATGTGGGTCCAGGAGCAAAATGGAAGGAATACATTATAGGAGTAACTAATGCAAGTAACGCCTAAGCAATCTCCAGGCGCCCTGATGTCCGCAGTCCACACAGTATTGATACGCGACGGCTGCTTCCTTGGTAGCGTACGAGTAATGATGAGCGTAGTGCATGCGACAGTATGGGCGTACCGTCTGCTAATGGAATGGACAGGCACGCCGCATGCGAAACGGACTGGTCGCCGCCTGCCAGCGGAATGGATAGGGCTCATTAAATGCGGAGGCGGCACATCGCCTGCCAGTGGAATGGACAGGGCTCAATAAATGCAGAGGCGGCACACCGCCTGCCAGTGGAATGGACAGGCGGCGCGCCTTATCTGCAATAAATACAGAGGCCGCGCAGCCCTGAGGTCCTACGTCAGGCTCTGCCCGTTGGCATATGTCACGTGCAGTAGGCCACGCGGCAGCATCGGGTCTCCGCCTGGGCGGGGAGCAGAAGCGTATACGATAAGGTCCGGATATGTGTCGACTCCGGACTCCCGCCTGACTTTGATTAAGGCCCGGGTATTCTCTGTCTCAGAATCTCGGGACCCTGCTGTGAGCGGCCCAGACCCCACACAAAGGGGTCTAGATCCCATCCGAGGGGTCCGGTTTGCTCACGTGGAGGTCCTAGACCATATCCGGAGGCCCGGATTGTATATGTAGGGGTCCAACACCCTCCCATGGGGGTCCGGACTCACTGACGATGCCTTGGAGTATATCACCTTCTCTGGTCACGTGGCGGCCCCGGAGCTGTCCACGTGGTGGGGTCGGGAGCTGTTGCTGGCTCAGAGTAGTCACCCGAAGCTGGGGCGAGTCACGGCCTGGCCTAACACACAGCTCCTTTAACACGCGGCTAAAGATAGCTGCGCCGGTACTGCGTCTTCATACAGTAGTAAGGGGTACCCTAGTTTTAGGGTACTGACAGTTTGAATGATAAAATATTTTTAAGAGATCTAAAGGATATTATGTAGCTCAAATATTGTATGAAACTTTGGAATGTAGTTGCATGTGCTATAAATTTAGTTTAGTTATATAGTTACAAATTTAAGTTGGTATGTTAATGTTTAGGCTAAATTTGGTTAGTGTCTTTATATTTTAGTTTGTTAGTAATAGTCATTAGATATATGTTTAATTTTAGTTTAGTTATTTTGCAGTATAGATTATATGTCTACATTACCTTGCCTACAACCTTCTTCCTTTGTCGCCCCTAGAAATTAGCGTTGAAATATTTCATGCACCATCTATGTAAAGACGAAAACCCCGTAAGGTTTTTCTCTTGTTACATTTAGTAGCCCGATGTGTCGGTTACAAATCACACATTTTCTGCGAGAGGTTCTAAGCACACGTTTAATTTGCGCAAAGGACCAACACACATGTTATAGGATGTGTGCTATGTCACTGGTGGAGGAGAGAAGTACTTCCCTCCAATGAATGAAACAATCTCAACATGGGTTATAGTAAGCCATCGTACATAATATTCTCGAACCCCTGTTGTACGATGTCTTCCAACTATCCCGACGAATCTCTAGGGCTAGCTGCTTTGCTCACCGAGCCTTTTCAACTCCAATAGTTATGTAAATTTTAGCTCTCTAAATCACATATTTAAGAAGTTGCTAAATGACTTTTGGAGTAAAAAATGTGAGTTCTACAATAGTTCTCTAAATATAGGTTGTAATTTTGTTTTGTATTTATTCACATAAAAAATAAGTCACAAAAACTATATAATGCAGTCAACATTTTTTTTAGGGAGTTGTTAAATGGTTGCCAAATGTAGAGAGAAAATGATGTTAGATGACAAGTTGTTAAATTTAGAAAGTTAATTTAGGGAACTGTTGGAGAATAGTTTTCATGTTAACTACCTAAATTATTGATTTAGGAAGTCTTTTAGAGAATAGTTTTCATGTGTACCCTTGTGAAGCCAACTATGGAACGAATTAACATCGTCATAGAAAATGTCGTTATATCCTCATCCATAACTAATAATGTTTTGTCTTCCCCTTATTTGGTAGACATATGTCTAGTTGTGTAAGAGTCTTTTATAACCTATAGAGGGGCGGGTCAATTGACCTTTTAAAAAACACTTGAAAATCTGTTAGCAGTAGGTGCAATGCAACATTAAACAGTCGTTGTTATCGGTTGTGAATCCTCAACTCAAGTGCTTAAATCATACATAGCATCCTAGCTAGAGGATATGTTATCTAGCGGTTTAAATCATGTTAGGGCTTGTTCGGTTTTATCTTAATCCATATAGATTGGAGGGAATTGAGTGGGTTTGAATTCATACTAAGTCAAAATGTCTACTAAAATTTTTCAATCCCGTCCAATCCATGTGGCGTAGAAATAACTGAACAAGCCCTTATTGAGTTTTTTTTTAGCTCCCCCTCAAGGTACTGCACATTGCAGTACAAAATTAATAGCCCAACTAATGTATGCCCGGCCATATTGGTATTGCTTGCTGCATGCAATCGCAATTGTACGTCTGAAATAATAAAGATGTTGCGGGAGAAAGGTTGGTTTGGTGGTGCGATCAAATTAAACGAAAGTAAGATCGATTTGTTGGTTCCATTTCCTTTCGACGACATCCCCAACCACACAACCATTATCTGTCTTATCACAAAAGTTGGGCGTCGATCGAGTGGCCATGAAGACCCTGTTTAGAAGTATAGTATTTTTGCAGTTTTGAAATAATATTATGGTATTTGATAATACTATAGTATTGAAATTTAAAAAGTGTTTGATTTGTTCAGGTAAAACACAATTTTAAATACCATAGTTTATCCAAAACCGCGGTAGTTTTGGAGTTTTTGAAACTCCACTCAGCAGGTTCTTCTCTCATTTCTATATATACTTTGTTTTTCCAATGAAATCAAACAAATCACGGTTTTGAGCAATATTGTAGTTTTACTGTGGTAAATTAATGCCGTAGTATTTGTATCATATACAATTATAAACTATAGTATCTTAAAACTATAATGTTTTAAAACTGCATTTCCAAACAAACAGGCCCTAATTCGTGCAGACTAGCTACTCACTCGAGCACAGTGCCATAGTATAGTATTCCGCCGTATGATTCGCTCCACGGATCACGGAGGCATGGTCCGACACGCGGCGACAGCGTACGCATATAGTAATAATATACAAGTACAAATACGATGTATAATCGTATAGCCGTACATACTATATAGCTACAGTAGCGAAACGCCCTGCATACGAAACTGCTGTGCGTGTGGAACCAAAAAAAAAAATCCAGAGAGGTGACTCGATCGATCGATCGTGGATCAAGATCGACGATCAGTTCCTCCGCTTCTGTGCCCACGGCGAGTGGCGGTCGTTGGCGCCGGAGCCAGGGTAGTCCTCCACCAGCTCCAGCTCCGTCCTCTTCCTCCCGACGGGCGCCGCCTCCGCAGCTACGGCGCCGCCGGCGGCCTCCTGAATGACGTACGAGAACGATGAAGTTGTCACTCCGATCCAGTAGAGTGTATTTAACTATTATTATACAGCTAGATCGATGAATTAGCCACCACCTGATGGTGTTGTGCGCCCGGCGACGACGACGGCGGCGGAGCCGCCACTCGGGTATCCTGCTGCTGCGCCGCCACCTCCAGTCCTGCTCGACGATCAGATTGTTTATAAGGTGCATGCGTGAGAAACTGGCTAATTAAGTAGCTACAGAAATCCTGGGAGCGAGACAACGACGACAACCACACCATACTTACCAGGAGGAAACGAGGCGTCGTCGGCGGCAGCAGCGGCACCTGTCGTCGGCGCGTGGATCATGAGGCAGCAGCACAAGGCCAGGGCGACGGCGACCACCGCCAGGCGTAGCCTCGCCATCTAGCTAGCTAGCCCTAGCTAGCTATAGCTCGCTCTGTCCGATCCGATCCGATCCGATCGATCCTACAGGCTTTCTTGAACAAACAAACAGTGTAGCTGCAGTCGTCCTTGCGCTAGAGCTGCTGCGGGCCACTCAGTCACTATGTTCGAGTACTGACTGCATCGATCGTCCAATATAATGGGGCCGGCCGGGTGGTCCGCTTGCATGGAGCTGGATGGATCCGGCGGCCCTAGCTCGGTCGGCGCGGCTATTTTTATAGCGACTTTGCTGTGGACAAATAAATTGTAGCTTATTTTTTTGCGGGACCTAGCCGTCGACAATGACTGTAGCTGCTATAGTGTCAATTGAGGCTTCTCAAGCAGCATCCACGCACGCACGATCATGATGAGTATCTGTAGCCCATCATCGCTATATATTTTAGCTCGGAAGAAGTGCTTGCTTACCACGCGCGCGGGGCGGGACGAGCTTTTCTATACGATCGACCTAGAAAAAGTATAACAACGAAGCATGGGTTGGTTAATTAGTTGTTTCTTCCTTTCCTTGCGCATTGGCAGGGGATCCGATCGAAAGACGCATGCAGGCGGCCGGTGATCGAGAACGACGACGGTGAGATCTGGGAGAGAAGACTGAATGAGATAAAAAACAAGCTGGAACACATTGGGGACGATCAGGACGAGGTCTCTGTCTCTTTCTTATCCACCAACCCACTACACAGCCCGCGCGTACCGGCTAGCTCTGAAAGAATATCGCACATATATATAGTGGATGCAGCACTCAAACAGCAGATAGGTTGTGCCCCTCCACGTACGGAACCTAATTTATTTACATTAACTTATCTCTCAACAAGTAAATTAAAACAGTACGTCCTTGTATACACACACACACACTGAATTGCAGCAGTAGTTCTGAAAGAGTTGATCGAGGCTTAAACAAGTGCTGCATGTAGTGCAGTGGTGTGCCCACTGATGAATTAATTGCGTCTACAGCTTTTGATGACTCACACAGCCCTCACAGTCACAGGCACTAGCAAGAGCATGCAACATATCTTGTGTGCATACTACTTCGTCTAGCAGCAGCAGCAGCAGCAATGGATTGTTTTAGACTTGGTCCAGACGTGAGAGCGAGACAGTCTCCGACTCTCCGTGTGCTATGAGGTCGTCATTTCTCTGAAAAAACAAGGATGAGTTGACGACAGACCTTGGCCGAGTTGACACACGCGCTTTCTTTGCCGCTCGAGCTGTAACAAGCAGGCAGTCGGCACTCGGCAGACGACGCTCTCATTCTCGTGAGCGAAATAAAAAAAAATGAATGGCAAGGTGATGTCGGCCGGCCAGGACGAGACAAGCATCCAGACGACGTAAAGAGAGTATGCAAATAAGAAATAACACTGCAAGGATCAGGTCAATCTTTACCCTTGCTTCTACACTTTGTTTTCAGGTCTCCAAGTCTTCTTGCGACAAAAATACCACCTCAGTAGTTTGTCAGGTCCGGTCCATAGACCGTAGCCTTATTGCATTGGTCCATCTTAACAAACAAGTACGGGTCTCCCTAAAATTTCTTGACAAATTGTTTCCCAGGGGTACGTCCATGAAATATCCATACACGTATTTCAATTAGGACGATATATGGGAAAGTACATAGGAATGGAAAATTATATACATTCAGAACATCACCAAAGGCCTATATGGGAAAGTTCTCCCATTCAAAATAAAGTCGCTAAAAACAGTTCCAAACATGTTTTCAATTTCCAACACGAGAAAGCCGGCTTTGAGAAAAGATGCTCGTTAGAATAAGGTCTTTGGTTTGGCTTCTGGTTTTTGGAAGGTAGAAGCCATGACCAAAAGTCAAACAGAACACATCCTAATAAGTTAACTATCTCTGTAAATTCTATTTAGGCTTGCAGTTTTTATAAGAGAACCACCATTATACATTCACTAGGTGTGTGCCCGTGCGTTGCAACGGAAACATATAATACCATTGATAACTTATGTAAGCTGGGGATGAGCATCGACGCATATATTTGACCGGATCTTTTTCTTCCTTGGGGATCTGGGAGTATTGCAACGGGAACATATAATACCATTGGTAACTTATTTATCGATTTAGGTTATTGTTTAGTAATGCTATCAAGATTCAACTAAACAATCATAACAAATATCAAAGTCTGCCATTTCGAACAACCAAATTTTGGCCCAATGTCACTGTTAATCAAAATAGGCAAATCCTAAGTTGGTATTACAGGATATGATGATGTACCATGGTCTACATAGAGGATATGATGATGCCTTTTCTAGCAGTTTTTAGGCTCCTTGGTCATCGAGGAGCGAGCAAGCAACGCTTCATTGCCGGCCTGAATTATAGTTTCTGTAAACACGGTGCACTCGACCACGTAAACTCAAAAAATGGGAGGTAGAAGTCTGGAAAGGTGCTAACTGACCAACCTGCTGAAAGGCACAAGTGACCTGTTGAAGACTCCCGCAACAGTAACCTACAAAAGAATGTAGCAGACATTACAACAAGCAACTGGTAATAGTTTGTGATGAGCTCATGTATAAAAAAGAGAATAAAAAAGACAGTTTCAGAATCGATGGTGTTGTTTAGTGGCACGCACGCTTCATTCCGTCATTTGCTAACACACACTTGATCCATTCACCAAAAATATTCAGCACCAAAATCTTGAAAAGAATCTCCACTATTCCTAAGCTATCCACATAATAAGTGTTCGGTTTCTTTAAATCATTATACTTACACTTGTACCTATATCTGAATGAGAAATCATCATGGCCGAGTAAAGTCTATTTGATTATAAACTATCACAAAAATCAGATTTACATCCCTCGTGGCTGATTTGATTTACCTCCCTCGTGGAGGATGTGGTGCCACTCTGACGCCTGATATAGTGCCACTTCAGCTAAAACTGTTTAGGAAATAAATGGGTCACCGCCGAAAGTTAAGGAAATCTAATTTCCAGCTGAATGAGACAAATTGAAATTACACAATAGTTAAAAAAATTAAAGAACCAAGCTGAACATGTGTGCAGCTCTAGATGCAGGCATTTGGCTGCAAGGAAAGCCCACCTCCACGACAACCACAAACATAGCTATTACACTGTTATTTTTCAAGTAGAAATTCGACTACAATTGTCACAGATTTATTCAGAATAGGCAGTAGCATCCTACAATAGTTAATCGCTTGTACCACTCATCTAGATTATTTATCGTTGTAATCATTTTTGTATGGTTAGATTGTTTACTCCACTACATAGATGTCGGAAAAGCTGCAAGTACTCTAGCATATATTGCTAGCTACTACTTTTTTGTGCGGTGGCTAAACTTCGACGTTTAAATTTGGTGAAACAACTTAATGTTGTCTCAGAATAAAAATTAGTGAATGCTCACAACCTTCCATACGCCAATGTAGTAACAAGAACCCAATCATATATGGACCTAGAATCAACACAATTAAGCATCTACACCACTACCAGATCAGATCATACAAAGAAATGGCTCAGAATCTCCATTCCTGCCACTACAAAAACAAATAGATAGCTGCTTGGGCTTGTACTATAAATCCATATCAAACAACATCAATAGATAACTGCCATTCTATATTAAAACATCCCAATTCCTAGAATGGAACAAACAAAAGATGTGGTCGTGTAGTAAATGTAAGTAAAAGGGATACCTGCTTGTTTATCTCGACGTCGATGTCACATTTGGTGTTCCTGACGCGACTGGTGTGGCCATGGTAGAACATGTGTGGCATCCCCTTGTGGACGGTGCTGTTCACCTTGACGTCGACGTAATCGATGATCTTGTAGGTTCGAGAGGAGGCCGGCGAATTATTCCATTTATTTTAAGGAGGTTCTTCATCTTAAAAACTGATTGAGAGAACATTCATAAAAGAAGACAATTAAAATATATATAGCATTTAATATATACTGAAATCTGCATATATAGTGGCAGCAAAATGTTGTTCTGCATTCCACAGGATGGTTAAGATTCCAAATGAACAGATGACTGCATAAGCTGATGGATGGGTGGTGAACAATTGCCCATCAGTGTCAAAACCAGAAACCAGCTGGGAATTACCTGACCAATTACATGACCCCCTGCCTCACATCCCTGATCAATGATCCCATCTACACCGGCTTCTTTAGCTTTAGCTGCCTCCTCAAGGCTGTCGACCTGTTCAGATATCAACCGATGGGCATCAGAAGTTTAGATAAACATCAGAAGTTTAGGTAAAATGAAAGATATTGCACATGGGAGGGAGGGGGAAACATCCCCATGGCCAACCTGCATGGACAGGAGAGGAATGGGGAATATATCCCATGGCCAACCCACGCGGCAACGTCCATCATATTGGATTATACTTTATACTTCAGAGCAGATGGATGTACAGAAAACACCACCACCACGACACTCGAAACTGATCTACAGACTACATGTCAGCTTACGGCTAGGTAAACACGATGCTTCAGTTTAAAAGATTAACAAAAAATGGCAACAGATAGGCCATACTTGTGAGCCTGATCTCATCTAGACTTTTGTTGTCTATGAGGCAGTGTCATGAGTGGAAAGAAGGTACTACCTGGCAGCAGCGCCTTCAATACTTCATCTGTGTACTCCACCGCGCTCGCTGTTGTGGTCACAGACGACTTCAAGTTGGGCATGATGATGTCCCTCCCCCTTGCCCCGCTCTTGGTCGCGCAATCCCAGGAACCATCCATCGCCGCCCCACCATCATCGCCCGCTCCCGAGCTCATGCCCATGCTCTCTGTCGCGGGATCCCAGGAACTATCCATCTCCGCCTTAATTGACGCAAGGTTTTCACGCAACTGCTCAACCTTACCAGCATAGATCTCCTGCATGCGAGTCTCACGAGCTGCACAAGCATCAACGGTGGCCCGCAGACCAGAGAACTGGACGCGCGCGGACTCCTTGAGGTACTCAACGGCCAGGCGGAGTTGGCGGTAGTGCGCACCAAAGAGATGGTGCCAGCGCTCGAGCGCCTGGACGACGGCATTCCGGAGTAAGACAGCGGACGTGGTCGGCGGCGGGAGGGGGTTTGCTCAGCGGAACCCGACGGCGAGCGGGAGGAAGCCGTCGAGCGAGTCAGCAAGGAGGGAGCGGAAGAGCTTGGAGCGCATGAAGAGCTCGTCGGCGATGCTGAAGGCGAGGAGCTGCACCTGCAGCGAGAAGGGAGGGGATCAGAGCGTTAGGGTTCGATGAAATTGGGAGATTGGAGCAGGGGAAGAGGCTTACGCACGTGGGAGTGGGGCTTGGACATGAGGGACAGGATGAGGCAGAACGCGTCCTGGATGGCGGCATCGGAGGCACGGGCCGAATATTTTATGGCGCGGAGGAGCACCGGGTCGACGGCGTGCGCCGTGGTGGAGGTGGCGCGCTCGATTAGGGACGCCATGGAGGAATGCGCCGCTGCCGAGGGAGATTTAGAGCAAAATCATCACCTCCTCATCCTCCCATTCACCATCCTCGCCATCTTGTTCATCCCCTTCCTCTCCATCACCCTCTTTTCCCTCCTCCGAGGGAGACACCTCTCCCCATCCTTCTCCCTCATCCCCCTCCTCGTTGTCCTCCTTCTCCCTCATCCTCCTCCTCGTTCTCCAAACGCTCGTTGCCCTCAGCGTCGGCGCCATCGAGATGCTTCAAGATGGGAATCAGCGCGAAGACCTTCTACCTGTACCCCTTGACTTTGGTGACGGGGCACTGGTACAGGTCGAGCAACTCGACTCCAACCCCGGTGAGTGGCGCGAGCTCCTCGACTTCGGCGAACGAGTTGTTACCTAGATCGAGGTGGCGCAGCGTGGCACCGCAGGCCTCCGCGACAGCAGCGAGCGCAGCGAGCCCCGAGAGACGGTTGTCGGGGAAGGAGAGGCGCCAAAGCGCCGGGAGACGGGCAGGCCCGTGAGAGAGGAGAGGGCAGCCCCCGTGACGGAGAACTCCTCGAGGGAAGCGGCGAAGCGCCCGATGAGTGCGGCGGAGGGGAGGCGGCCCATGGAGGACTTGACGGCGCTGTCGAGAGTGAGGATCTTGGGTGCGGAGGTGGCCTTGGTGGCGGCGGAGATGGCGCGCTCCCACGTCGCGTCTTCCTCGTCGGCGGCGGCCATCGCTGCTGCAGAGGGGTAGGATGTCGGGCGCGGGAGCGATGATGGCTGGGCGTCGGCGGAGAATTTCCTAGGATTGCGCAGGGATCACCGCGCCGATGGAAGGTATGCCATGCGCGAGAATGTCGGGGCGGGCAGAACAGCCGGGGTGTGGACGCCTACATTAGGCACTTAAGTAGTAGTAGAGATTTACTGCTGGTTGTTGATCGAGCCAGCATATTTTATACTATTAGCGTCTGCTCCTTACAAGCCTTCGGTAAAATAAAATCGCCACCACAAGAGAAATCGTTTCTGTAACTAGTAGCGGCTCCCGGATGAACGAGACTTCCATATATTTCATTGGACTGCATGTGTCACAAACAGTTATAATAGTTGAAAGCCTACTTCGTTCCAAATTATAAAACTTTTTAGCCTTCTCACGTAAAATAAAATGGGTTAACATAAGTCGAGCTTACAATTGCAGGATGAAAATTGCCTCTTAGACCCTCTTCGGTTACAGTGGGATTAGAGGAAATTGAGTGTATTAAATCCTTTCTATTCAAAATTAAATAGAGTGGGATTTGATCCCCTCCGATCTCCCTCAATCAACCTCCAACCGAACAAGCCCTTAGGGCTTGTTCGTTTCTGCAGGAACACACCAAGAATTATTCCTGTTGATCAAAACTTATACAAATTAGAGAAGCAATCCGGCTTGAAACAGTTCCGGTACTCCATTCCATAACAACCGAACGGGCCCTTAGGAGGATTTAATCTCCCTCGATTCCTTTCGATCCAGACGCAATTGAACAAGCTTTTAATGGGCCTGAGAAAACAAAATATCTTGGCTTTGATGGTTGAGCGCACTCTTGTGTGGTATCTGAGCCCAATGAGTACATTGGACTAAGGTAATGGTTCAAAGGTAAATATATATAGGACGTGTATGATATGGCTCTGTTTCACTCTCTCTACTCTAAAACTCTGAGTAGAGCATCTCTGAAATTAGATTGTTTTCTTATAACCAGTGACAGTCACGGGTAAATAACTCCAAACTACATATCTAGATTGCTTTTTAGAGATTTCGGAGCAACAAAAGAGGTACTCCAAAATTTTGTATTACAACTCCAAAAACTCCATGGATTTTATAACTCTGGAGTTAGAGTGTTTGATAGCCTCTGGCAAGCTCCTCCTTGGAGTTTTACTCTGGAGTTAGAGTGTTTGGCAGCCTGATCTGGCTAGCTCCTCCTTAGAGTTTTGCTCTGGAGTCATGCCGAACACGCCCATAATTGACTTCCCCCCACAGTTTTTTTTTGAAATAGCGTTATTTGCAGCCGAAGAACACAAACTTGCGCATTTTCTCTAGAACATTGTGATCCTAAGGAAAATAAATAGTTCATACTCCATGCGTCTTCCACAACATCATCTTAGAGCCCACACCTACCTTCTCTTCAAACTAGAAGAACATACTAACAGTAGCACCTAGTGCTTACTCTAAGGATCGATATTTCTGGCTAATCACAAGAACATGCGGAAAATTGGAGAGTACAGGGCTACATACTGAATGCGAACACACAAGCGAGAGGGTGTATCTAGCAGAGCACGCATGCGAAGTCACATATAAACCCCAGGAGGAGAGAAAAACTGTAGATTTGGGATATACAGAGGCTGAGTGCTCATTTTCTATGTCTTAATCCGTGCTCTACGGAAGGGTGAACAGTTGACTGCAAATCAGAGCAGATCCGAAGGGGGGCTAAGCCCCCTACATCTATGTAACTCTAGTGAAAAAAGAGGTGGAGGGTAGAGGAGAAGGGAGGAGGAATAAGAAGAGAGAAAAATAATCTCTCTACTAGCTTATGCTACATACACCACTAGTCATTACAAAATCAGCACTCCTTTAGCCCATTGCTGGATATGCCACTGCTGGGAACGCGGAAAATGCGCATGCGAGGCCATTTATCTCAAGGACTTCTAAATGAGAAAAAACATGTACCAGCCATGAGAGAGTGAGTTAGGAGATATTTAGTTCCCTTAACTAAAGATTAGTTCGTGTTATATCAAATGTTTGAATATCAATTATGAGTATTATATATAGGCTTTGATTAGATTTAATAAATTTGTCTCGTCTTTTAGTCTTTATCTGTGTAATTAGTTTTATAACTAGTCTATATTTAATTAGTTGGGTAGAACCAAACACACCCTAGAAATGTTGTTTTTGTAGTCAGAATGAGACTATTCAACATATTTTTTATTGTTACCTTATCAGGAATATTTGGAGTATTATTTACCTTGCTTTAAATATAGAGACCCATCAATATTAACCATATAATTGAGAATTGGGCTACTAACAAGAGAATAGCACATCGGAAAAAACTCCTAATTGGAGTGGCGGCAATGTTTTGGTCTATTTGGTTGTGCCGCAATGATGCGGCCTTTAATTTTAAACCAATACTATCAATTTTGCATGTTATTTTTAGGGGGACGTATTGGCTTAGACTATGGAGATTATTGCAGAAACAAGAAGCTCACAAAGAGATTCTTGTGTTATGTCAAGCCTTAAAGATGGTGGTAAAACATGGATGGAGGTTTAATGCGAGATTAAAGGACGAGGCCAAGTTCTTTTCAAGAATGTTCTTTTTTAATGATGCATGTTTTATTAATTTTTAAACTGTAATACCGTATGTAGGAAACTACAAAAGGCTGGAATATTTTTTGTTTCCATTATAAAAAAACACACCCTAGAAAGTTGTCCACTCCTGACTTTCCAGGAAGTTTCCAGGATCAGCGTGAAGAAGGTTACAAGAGCAAGACCAAGACTCTGAATGTGTCAATCACCATCATCTTGCTGTTCACACGTATTTTCAAAGAGGAAACATCTTGTCATCTGCTTGGATGTTTCAGATTAATTCTGTTGAAACAACAAACAACAAGAGATCAAGATGACCTTCACTTTGTTTCAGAAAGAATGAGAGACGGCCTCACATTCCTATATAATCTCCCGTGCTACATTTCCCTTCTCCAATTCAATTTTCTGACCTTCACTTCCATTTTTCTGACAGCGACTTACTCTAACCAAAGAAGAACAACCTTCAGAGCCCAAAAGCTTACGAGGTAACAGCAATGGAGAATTCGTCGTCCGCTGCAGCATGCCACTGTTTGGTTCTCCAAGAGCCATGCGGCATCAACCTCTTCCTCAAATTCCTCACCTGGTCCGTCTCAGTGTTCCAGATTCTCCTCCCCTGCTCATGCAAACCCTGCAACTGCAACTGCAGCTGCAGCTGCAACCAAGGCTCTGCCGAGAAGGTGATACAGACACCGGTTATTACCACGGCAGACAAAGAAGTAACAGAGACAAGGAACAAAGATCAAGATGATGAGACGGCGCTGGCACAAGAAGATATCAAAACGGTAATGAGAAACATAGGGTTTAATTTGGACCAACCAGAGAACGGCATGGCCATTGGCGATGATTCTGTAGCTCGGGTTTTCGACGAGGACGAGCCGAGCCTGCAGGAGGTATGGCAGGCATTCTCGGTGTTCGATCACAACAATGATGGGTACTTCGACGCATCAGATTTGCAGCGGGTGCTCGGGAGTCTAGGATTAAGAGAAGGTCTAGGGATGGATGAGTGCGAGCAGATGATCGCCAAGTATGACACGAACAAGGACGGGAGGATAGATGTTGCGGAGTTCACCAGGGTTTTGGAGTCTGCTGGCATTTGCTAAACTAATTTGTTTGTTTGTGTTTGTGTGTGTTTGCTTTACCCGACCGCGCGTGTTCGACCAGCAGCAAGGACATGATACTAACAGGATGCTGAGATTTGGTCTGGAAGAGTAACAGTGTTAGTGTATTCAGAGGACCCTCCGTTTCTCCACTAGCTAGTTTGCGCGTGGCGCATATGGCTAGGCTCCTGGTCTTTCACTAACACCGGTTGAGCACTGCCTATATACATTTTTGTAGTAACACTTCCGGATCGATCAATCAAGCTATTTTTTTGTATTATTTTCTAGTGTCAGGCACATCACTGATCACACATGAATCTACACCACAAAACTATGAACAAACTAGGACATAGTCCAACTAGATTACAGACGACACTAGAGAGCTTATTTCGGAATTAACAATTCACCCCTTAATCTTGTTGGACACGAACTACTCCCAGCAATATCAACCAACTGATTTCAGTTCCCACATGATCTACATCAACAACCCTTTCTCAATACAGTCACAGACGTAGTGATACTGTCAGTATATCAACTTATTTCTCCCAAAATATTAGGACCGGCTCTGGCAGAAGCGGTCTGTTTCTGCTTAAATCTGTGAAAAAGTTAGGTCCTAAGTTTTAATCATAAGAAGTATGAGATCAAGATAAATAATGTTGGGTTGATTTTTATTGACAGTGGTCCACCTGAACTAAAAACAAATTGTGGCTAACTCAATGGCTGCGCCATATATGAGGCAAGTTTATTTATAATGGCTATCTGCATGTGGTTCTACTATTACTCAATTTACGTAACCTTGGGAGAGCAATGGAATGGATAACTAAATTAATTATATTATAAACTTTAACATGAAGAACCAATATACTTCAGAAATTCTAAAAGCTAGAGAGTAAAAAAAAAAAGAAACAAAAAACGAATTCAAGTCACCACATACTTTGCATAATGGGTGATAAAAGTAGAGTCTAACAATACTGTACATCACACACTTTACTATGCTGCGACATGGATTCATATTGATCTGTTATCCTAGAAGTTATTCGTTTTGACTTGCAGATTTCCAAGCATTTCTTTAGGTACTTCTTGGTTGATGCTATGATCAAGTTTAGACTGTCAGGGCGGAACGACGATGCTTTCATAAATTCTTGCATGCATATGTACCGAAAATGTCAAAACATACATGAGTAAGTGGAGTAACTCATCAATATGATTTGATTCCATATGGTGAAATTCAGGAGAGGGCACACTCTGACAATTTACATCACTTGTTTTTTGTGCTCTCGGAAAATCAAATGACATTGTATGATCTGGCCCTAAAATCTTTTGCCTTTATGGACTCGAGTACAAAAGGGTACAAGTAGCAGCTCGGAGATGTAAATGGCACTTGCACATGTTCACATTTAACATGTCTAGTACAGAAATGTTGAATGATGGAGCCACGTCTAGTGCACTGAAAGCCTATGTTTCGTAACACAACTGTGGCATGGAGAGACGTTATATATAGAGAGAAAATGCTTGTTACTTCCATTCTTGCACCCGCCGGAGCCCTTAGTACGTAGTATCGAAACCGACAACCATACAATGTTCAGAAATCGCTGGGTTCTTGTGATATATTTATATATAGAGAGCAGTAGAGCACTGGGCATGGGAGGTATCAGGAAATTTGTCTGGTAAGTATTATACATGTCCTCTCTAAACTTCCGTCATCAAATGGTTTAGTTAGTATAACTATTTCTCAATGAACTTGCCAACAATTTTAGCTGCAGAAGGTTCTGTCCGAGGAGTGCCTACTCCAGTGCATTCCACACGCCGAAGTTCCACACTTGTGTAGCAGGCTGCCCCGAAGACTGATCCCCAAACCTAGAGACACAAATCAGTCTTGAAGCCTCGGGCATGTTGGCACCGGCTGCATGAATTCACAACTCAAGTCAATCGGAAAAACACTCGGAACACGGATTCACGACGCCGCTCGCCACGAACGGAATACTTGCGAGCTCACGAGCGCTAACCTGTAGCTTTTCTGTTGTGACAGGTTTGATTATTTCGATGTTGCACATTGTGTAAGACCCCACGATCCCCACTATTTCTCTTCAAGATGCATCGTGCTCGCCTAAAGCGCGAGAACAGTTTTGTGCACGACATGGCGGTGACTACACACACCTGGCGCAACGACTTGTTTGCTGAGTATGGGGTGGAAGCCCCACCTATCCCACGTAGCTTTTATTTTAAGTTTTGATCCGATGATAGATCTATGCTCTTGTTGGTTTTGCTACCTGTACTTCTTGGTTTTGCTCTGAGTCTTGGTTTTCTTGAGGAACTCTCCAGGTTTTGCTAAGATCTTTCTCACCCTCCTTATCATTGCTGAATAATGAAACTGTACTCAGCCACCGAATGAATGAGCAGTGACTCATTAGACCATCATCACATTGTCCGTTAAATGAGTTCCTTGATGTATGTATAGACAACTGGTTCTTCTCCGAATAATACAGGAGAGATCATAGTTTAGTGGTGCTATCAAGAATCAACTCAACAATTATAACAAATGTCAGTCTGTCATTTCGAACAACCAAAAAAGTTGCGACATTAGTGCAGCACCAATCCTCTCTTTAGCGTGTGTATGTCTTTGTGCTCGCCGCGGTCTTCTCCATTCGCCGCCGCTGACCGTGTCAAGCCAGGGAACGCCTGGATCCAACAACAACTACCCCAGGGCCATATGCTGTAACATTGTGTCTGACAGCCAGATTGAAAAGGTCGATGCCGTCCTGAATCAGAATAAGTGCTAGCTGCAATGGTTGTAGAGATGCATTTCCTTTGAAATGTCCCATCAAAAGTAAACAACACCCTCAAAATCTCTCGGGTGCCTTTTGGATTGTTGATGTTGCCCGACATGTCTAGGCTTGAAGAATTCCTAAGATTAAACTAGTGCAGGATAACAGTCCATATCAGTTTAGTGAAGAGTCACACTTTACCAAGATGCTTCTGGATACGGTATGCACAAGCGACAAATAGGATTATTCAGAAGCATGTTTGAAAATTTCTTAATATTCCAAGGGTGGAATACACTTATCGACCAGAACTTAGCAGATTACCCAAAGTTTACACATATGTATAGACTGTACTGTTCGCAAATTACGGTTTAAATATAGGTACGAGAATGAGTAATCTGAGATTTATGGATTGCCGTTTAGGCTGTTGGGTAAGAAAAATCTTTTCATGTTTCTTTTCGCATATATCGCATATATGCAAGGCAAACAATAGAGAGTGCATGATAGAAGTTCAGTAACCCATCAATTCAGTTTGTCCTCCATTTGTCGCGCACTGCCGTATGGTGAAGTTCAAGGGAGCTGCAAGCTTTTACTCAGCAATTGAGTAGCATCCGTACATGAGGACAGACGAACAGGGATTGCACTGCAAAAACAGAGTGCCATACGTGACAACTACCCTATCTTATCCCGTATTTTAAACTTTACTTTGTAAACAGTGTTATCTACCATACAAATCCCCTATTTTACGCGATCTGCTATAATAGAGGTCGCTTTTGTGCTGGTAGCACATACATAGGTGTATCATGTCCCAAATTGTTTTTCCTTTGATTTCTGGACTCGAGTACAAAATAGTAGCCGGAAGATGTAAATGGAACATGTACAAAGTTCAAATTTAACATTTGTACTAGCGTGGCAAAGTTGGATAATGGAGGCACGTGATGCATTGAAGGCCTCTATTTGGTAATACAATACTAGTTAGCCAGGATCCACATTTTATAATGGACTAATGTTAGCTTTCTTTATATAGGACAAAATCAGATGAAAACTGTTCTCTGAAAAATAGTACAGTAGAGTATGTCGATAACTTGTGTGTTTCCTTATAATCAAAGTCACTGGCATAGCAGAGTTTCAGAGATCCATGTGTTTTATTGAAGGTAGCGTATAATCTTTGTTCATGCATTCAGAGATCCATGTGTTTTATTGGAGGTAGCATACAAATACAATCTTTGTTCATGCATTGATAACTACAGTCTGAATAGAGACCCTAAAACAAAACTGACAAGTAAAATATTTGATGGCCACATTGGTTTATATGAGTTTTTGTTTGCCTTGGACAAACAGACTGTTTCTTTGTACTCCCTCCGTTATTTGTCGCTGATTAGTTCAAAAATAAACTAACAGACGACAAATATTCGAGAACGAAGGTAAGCTGCAATTTGGCAATGTCAAAAGTTCCTGGCTACTATATGTCAGTCTCAATGGCTGCGCCTTGTAAATATTCCCCAATTTATGGTAATCTTGGGTGACGTGTGGCATGAATAACTAAATTAATTACATTGTAAACTCTAGCATGAAAAACCATTACCAAGATATTTGAGGAAGTCCAATAGATTGTTGAGAACCATAACATGAACTCAAACTACTAAAATACTCTAAAGAAACATGGTCCACATGAACACCTATTGTAAAGAATGAACAATACTGCACATCACACAATTTACTCTGATGCAACATGGATTTACTATGATACTACATGCATTCGTATCCATATGGAGTTATTCATTTCAATGTGCACTCGTGTTTTCTGGTCCACATCGTTGGTACAGATAATTTTTTGAAAGCCACTTGAAAACAACGATAAGCTTCTTGCGTTGCTGGATAGATTTCATATTTCTCTAAATGCAGCTGCAAGAGAGCAAAGAGATTGAGCTGGTTAAACACCAATATGTGTCATCTTGCTCTCGACCTGCATGGTCAGGAAGGAGAGAAACAACTGCATGTTCCAGCACACGACATCGTCCCCAACCTCCCCTCTGGCCAAGAAGCAGAGTGATGGATCAGAGTCCATAGTTGAGATCGCTAGGTCGCTCGTGCTTCAGTCAATACGTATGGTTTGCCATTTAGGCTGTTTAGCGGGAATGTTTCATACTGATTTTTTTTTTCTAGAATACCTGCACATCATTTTATTATAAGGTGAGGTAACTCATCAATGTAATTTGTCCTTCATTTGTGGTGCACTGACATATGGTGAAGTTCAAGGGAGCTGCAAGCTTTTTACTCAGCAATAATGGATTTAGCAACCGTGACGAGAGAGAAACAGAGACTGCATTGTTGAAATAGAGGGCACAGTGGACTCGAGTACAAAACAAAGTGATGTACAAAATAGTGTCTGGAAGTTGTAAATGAAACTCCTACAGGTTCACATTTAACATTTGTACTAGTGTAGCAAAGTTGAATGATGGAAGCCCTCTCTTCCTTAAAACACAACACTAGCTAGCATGGGCATTTCATACATATATATATACAGAGGGAGAGATTGCTAGTTGCTTTCATTCTGCTGCCAGAGTTGTTAGTAGTATCAAAACGGAAGACCATACAATGTTCAAAAATCCTTGGCTCTATGAATCTTAGGATGCGCTATCTGCTGTAAAAATCCCTGGCTCTCCATAGTTCTTAGAATGTACTACCTGCATAAAGTAGTAGGTTTGGGAGGTATCGGGAAATTTGTCTGGTTAGTATTACATACACGCCCCTTCCAAAATTTTCATCAATCAAATGTTTTAGGTAGTATAAATACTTAACAAACTCGTTGATGCTTTCAGTTGCAGGAAGTTCTTCTTCGGCACTGGCTACATCAGTGCAACCTACGCCGAAGAAGTTCCACGCTTGCGTTACGCTTCGAAGAGACCAACTGGCACCAGTGGCACAGATCAGTCATCCATTTGACACCAGTGGCACATACCAGACATCTATTTGAAACCAGTGGCACATATCAGTCTTAGATACATGACTGAGGCTTGGAAGAGCAGGGACATTCGGCAGCGATACATTACAAGCCTGTCATCAAAATATTTTCATCGCTAGTGCTACTACTTCTAAAGTTTGGATATGTCAGCGGCTCTATCCTTAACTAAGATACCTTTTGCTGAATGTTTGGCATACAGGAGTGAAACAATAGACTGTGTGCAGGCTTGAGTGGGACTGTCCGTGTTTTTTTTTCCGAGCAAACTAGCTCCCACAACCTGGCTTTGTGAGAAGATAGCAGAGAAAAACACAAGTTTCATTAACTTAAATATAAAAAACGAAGCAGATCTTGGAGAAAAAGAAAAATTAATGCAACATGTCTCGACCAACACTTACAATGGGACGGTGTGCTATGCAGATGTTCAAAACATTAATTTGGGGCTTGATTCAGACGTCCAGTGAGTAGTCACGTAAAGGAGATCAGATCAGATAACACCGTAATAATTTGTGAAGAGACAACACTGATTTATTTACATCTAGTAGGAACCAGACAGGTGTAATTAACGGTAACGCATACCCCTCTGGTAACTGGTTTGCGTGCCAACCAAACTGTATCTAATCAGTGTTGTCGAAAATCATGGTGCACATTCTGCCACCTAATCCATAATTGCAACAATCAAAATCCCAATCTAATAGCATTGTAGACAGCACAAATCTGCGTGGCAGTGAAGCCTCTCCTCCCCTCCGCTTCCACCTGCCTCCGCGCTCATGCGCGTGATGATGTTTTTTTTTTACTTTGGCTCGCTAAGACTGTCCTAATAGAGCGTGTAAAATAGGAGATATAAAACTATAGAAAATATTATTTAACATTATTTGTAGAAGACAGAAGTTTGAAATAGAGGATGATATGATCTGCTGGGGTTTTAGTCACTAGATAGAAAGAGAGAGCTAGAGATATAGATATAGATTTGATAATCGACTTAATTATTTAACCGCCGCCAGCAGAGTACGTGATTTTTTTTAAATGTGTAGCTAGACGTGGGGAAAAGAATATAGAAGGTGCTTTCTTTAAAAAAAATACGTTAGCTAAAGATTGTTGGACTGAGATTTGTTCCCCACGCTAAAAATACAAAAGGAAAAAAAAAAATACAGCGGCAGCATCCCGTACTTCAGGCATCTCACTGCCCCCTTTTCGTCATTTTTCCATACCGAACCACGCTTTGATTTGCATCCGACGTCGTCTCTCTCCACTGTCCAGCAGTTTCCTCCCCAGGCAGCCCCCTGCTTTTGCTGCATCTGCTCTTGGTCCATGGACTCAGCCTCACTGACAGCCGCACCGGAAGAAGCGTGCGTACGCGTGGCCTGCACTGCAACCATTCCACATGCTTCCAACTCCTGGACGAAGCTTCCTCTTCCCCTCTGTTGCGTCAACCACAAAGGACATCGCCGTAACGTCAAAGTCCAAGCAAACCTTTTTTTTTTATTTGCACCGACCGACCGACCGACGACACCGCCAGGTCCGCCACCACCACCGGTACAAGGCACGCACTCCCAGAAATCGCGACACGTCGAACCACGCACGACGCACGCACGCACGCAGACGCAGGCGAAGACGGCATGCGCGCCCTGATGCCGGAGCAGAGGAAGGGTCGGTCGCGGCTCGCCGCCGTCCGGGTGGGGCGGTCGCCGGCGGCGGCGTCGCCGTCCCGCCGCCGCCGCAAGAGCGGGAGCGGCTCGACGGCGGCGCGCCCGGTGCCGACGCCGGGCCCGTCGCGGTCGCGGACGCGGACGCGGCGGGAGGGGAAGAGGCGGGCGCTCGCGCGCTCCGCGTCCGAGCCGCTGCTCTGGTTCGGCGACGCGCGGGTCCACGACGTGCCGCCGCACGGGCCCGGGCTCGGGCTCGGGCTCGATTGCCCGCCGTCCCCTCCGCCGCCGCCGCTCGAGCGTCCGCACACTTGCTTCGACGTCTTTGCCCCGGAGTTCGGCCGCTCCCCCTCCTACGCCTCCCTCACCAGTCCCTGCCCCCGGGAGGTACGGTACGGCCCGGCCCCGCCGGCGAGCTAACCGAAGCCCGGAGTTAGGCAATTTGCGAGGTTTATTCACGGGTGGGAGTGGTTTGGCTGGCGCGGTGTGCAGGAGGCGAAGGTGGTGGTGAGCGTGACGGTTGAGGGCAGCGTCGGCCCGGTGAAGGCCATGGTCAGGCTGGGCGCCAGCGTCGGGGAGGCCATTGCTGCCGTGGTCGAGAGGTACGCCAGGGAGGGGAGAAGCCCGCGCCTGGACCCGGCCGCAGCCGAGAGCTTCCAACTTCACCACTCCCACTTCAGCCTTGAGAGTAAGCCACCACCATTACGCTTGATTTTAGTAAGAAGTGTCATACGAACGTTTCGGTGCTTGTGCTTGTATTTTGGATGTTAGCGTGCGATAGGAACCATTCTGGCTTGATCAAATTGGCGAACCATTCCGGATTTCTCGAAATCGAACTGCAGAGTAAGGCAACCTTAGCTTACTGTTTTCCTGTGATCCACGTTTAGTTATTCTTCATGTCGTTTTGACTCAGAAACCATTCCCGAAAGGCCGAAATGGAATTGCTATTTGTCCAGTGGGTTGATTTGTATTTTAACTACTGTCTGGCTGATTATTTGTGAGACAACTGCAGTTTTAACTACTGTCATAGCTAAAATGAGCTCTGTTGTCAATGACACATCACATCAATGAGACCATAGACATCTAACATTTTTTTTTGCTACTATACATATAGAGACATAGGTTGGAAAATTTTCTGGCTGTCGTTCTCCTGATTCGGTCCTCCAATTATATAGAGCTAGGCGGCTAGGCCCGATGCTTTGGTCGGCAGGATATAACATAAAATATATAATAATGTACTTATCGCGTCAGAAAATTGTGTGGATGCCAACGTCAGTGCATCTTTATGGTGCCATATAATTACATAGATTTTAAAAACCCTGCCCACCGACGTACACAGTTTAAAATATTTGGATTCACTGCTTGATTATGAAATCAATAATAATAATAATCATCATCTATTTCTGCGCCCAGGGTCAGCCATAGCCTATTGGGAACCTTGAGTCAAGTGTGACTGTCAGGATGAGGCTACTAGAAAACATATGGTGGATAGCTTTTGTGTTGACTAACTTCTTGTTTGTCATAAGTGCCACGGCAAGATGGTACATTAAAGCATAAACAACACACACTTCTCTTCGTGTTAGTTGGGCCTCTGAGAGCTGTTTATTACAGTTATAACTGTTATATACTCTGGTCAGAAACAAGTCATTTAATTGTTTCTGATCTGAGGGATTACCTATGTAACTCTGGTCAGAAACAAGTCATTTAATTGTTTCATCCAATAACCAGTTGGCTTCTATATATCAGCTTAAAATTCGAGAGCGCAATACGAATTTGGACCCATTCTCGTTTTTTTTGTATAACACATTACATACTGGATTATGTGTTCATTACCTGCTGAAGCTCTTTGAGCATGAGAGTGACAGATTTTATGGAAATTGAGTCATCCTACCCTAAGACAGGACAAGAGTAACCATCCTGACCATTTTTTACCCTCACAGGTCTGAACAAGAAGGACAGAATCGGAGACGTGGGAGGTAGGAACTTCTACCTGCACAAGAACGATTCAAGCAACGACGGGCTCTACCTCCAGGGCCAGGAGGAGCCCGGTGCAGATCCAAGTGGTGGTGACATCAGCCGGCACTCCTCCTCAGGAGTAGGACAAGCATCTGGTGGCGCTACAAGTCAGCACCAGGTCCTCACCATCGTCATCAGCAAGCTGGATAAGATTGGGCGGCGGACGAGGCGGATCTGGAGGTTCATCACCTGCAACAACTGCGCATGACGCAGCACAATGCACAAAGCATCTGCTGCACAACAGTGCAGGCAAGAGGTAGTTAGCTAATTAACCAGTGAAAGGCTTGGCATGGATTCTGGTTAACCAGTGTGTGGTGTGGTGTGGTGTGTAATCCTAATTCCTAGCAGCAGTTAACCAGTGTACATGCCATTGTGGTTGTGGTTAAACCACAAGAAGAGCCAGTGGGGAAGGGGATAGCCCCACTAAGCAGAGTCATGGGCACCTATCGCCGATTTATTAAGATATGTGTCCATGCGCATGTATAAAATTCAAAAGTTGTAGCTCGAAAGAAAAATTACAGCTCTCTCTCTCTCTCTCTCTCTCTCTATACCGTGGTCGGTGCTGCAGTGTGTCGTTGTCTGTCGTCTCTGCCCAGCTGGGACTGGTTTTACATGAAAACCTTGAAAACTTGTAAGGCTTCGATTTTCAACTGTTCCTGTGTACCAATTGACCTGGGACGTCTATGCTCCACCTCCTATGGCCATGATGAATGATGTGTAGTAGCCCTAGATACAAAAATTAATTGGAATCAAATGCAAATATAGGAATGTGAACTCTTGTTGGGATGCCCATCTAAACTTTGGCGACAATGAAGGTCAACGCAACAAGAATTCAGGGAATTCCTGTCAGCCAAAAACCGACAAGAATTAAGTTGTTACCGACGAGAATTAGTTATTCCTGTTGATATACAGTTAATTACAGTCGGTACTTCGTCGACGCGGGGTTAACTACTAGAGATTAATTAATTCTCGCCGGCTTACTGTAGCCAATGGGAATTAACCACGACACGTATTAACTCCTGTCGGCCCACCCCTGGTCGACAACAATAAGTAATCCCCGTCGACCACTCCCTAGCTGACAACAATTAATGCCATTATCCCTATCGTCTGACATGACCGACTGAAGTTATCTCGGGCACAGTAACTCCTGTTGGCTATGGTCATGCTGACGAGGATTAACCTCGGCCATCCCAAGATTGTCCATAAAAGGGACAATTTCAGACCACCACGTATCACATGGGCGATGTAGGTGATGCCTAGCGGTCCAAAATAGGTAACACATAGTTTTCAAAACCCTAACTATGTAATGGTCCGATTAAAGTAAGTAGTAAAACTATATATATATATATATATATATATATATATATATATATATATATATATATATATATATATATATATATATATATATATATATATATATATATATATATATATATATATATATATATATATATATATATATATATATATATATATATATATATATATACTAGCTGCATGCCCGTGCGTTGCAACGGGAATATATAATACCACTATACTACGACAACTTATATACAAAATCTGTGTTATATTGTTATGAGAAAATGTTTCATAATCAATTTGTGATCCTAGCCATACATAAATTTTGTTATTTTAATCTAGTTATTTCACCACTACATTGCAACCATCAGTATCATGCAGACTTCGATATATGCCACGATTTGTATGGTCTCATCATTGGAGAGCACGAGCACGTTCCACACATGCCGGAAAAATTCCCTCGTACATCGTTAGTCATCAGACACGCACCACCATATGCTCTTGCTTAAACAAAAAGGTAAGTGTGTATGTGTTTGCGAAGAGAATTAAAGGCAGGCCGGCACAAAAGCTACCCTGACGGTGGCGAGGATGACGAACTGGTCACTGTTGTCGATCCTCCTCTGTGTCACCTCCGACGCCAAGATGACGCCACAATCCTCGATATAGTAGTCGTCGAACGCACGCGACATGACGAGTACCGATGACTCTTGGTTGGGCTACCAAACGAAGTGCACCCCGGGCTCATCAGCGAGGTAGTACCCCTAGCCGTTGCACCACCGAATGCGCTATTCCACTACATACATGTCCGGCCAGTAGCGACTTACGTGGCAGGTTGGGCTTCAGGTGGACGATGAGCTGGACGGCGTGATGGCATCGTCGTCGGATGCGGTGTCCAGAACAACCCGAGAGTCGTCGACGTTGGCAACAACCATGAGGCCCCCCTACTTAACGATGGACAGCGCGGTGCAGCTGCTCTGGACCGCGTCCAAGCGGCGGCTTCGCGGGAGCTTGTCGTACACAGCGGCGCATGCGACCACGTAAGACTGCTTTTAGAGGTCGAACTGACAGTCGCCAAGCTTCTTCTCGTCATCGATGAGCGACGACAACGCGAATGCCTCCTCCTCATGGAGTTTGTTCGGGGTTTGAAGTAGGAAACATGGATTCATGCTTGGCGTTGGTTTATGAAAATGACTCACAAGTCTGATCCATGGAAAAAAATATTACGAAGAAAAAAATTCACACATGCAAAAAAGGGAATTTAAGTATAATGCATTATTCAAACAAAAGAAATAGCATGCAAAACTCTTCTTTAAATAATATTACCTCCATCCAAAAATATAATTCAAGAATATCGGTGATACTTATCTACTACTACGCATTGTGCAATGGTAGTAAGTGAGCTTGGAGAGATGTAGTAGATGTGTTTCCTGTCATAGATGTAGACATAAACACATATAGGTGGGTGCCCGTGCGTTGCAACGGAAACATTTAATATCATGATAACTTATGAACAAATGTGTGTTATACTGTTATGTGAAAATGTTTCGTAATTAATTTGTGATCCTAGCCATACATAAATTTTGTTATTTCAATCTAACTATTTCATCACTACATTGCAACCAAAAGTACCGTGCAGACTTCTATACATGATAGCTGAATGCCCGTGCGTTGCAACAGGAATATATAATACCAGTATAGTACGATAACTTATATACAAAATATGTGTTATACCGTTATGATAAAATGTTTCATAATCAATTTGTGATTCTGGCCATACATAAATTTTGTTATTTATAATCTATCTGTTTCACCACTACATTGCAACCATCAGTATCATGCAGACTTTGATATATATCACGATTTGTATGGTCTCATTATTGGAGAGCACGTTTCACACATACCGGAAGAAATTCTCTCGTACATCGTTAGTCATTGGACACGTACCACCATACGCTTTTGCTTAAACAAAAAGGTAAGTGTGTGTTTGCAAGACTAATGGTCAAACATCGTATAACCACAAAGTTAGAATACTATATTAATATATTAAATAAATTAATCCAATAGACATAGATTAACCCAATTAACATAGGATAAATAAATATCTAATTATAAAAGTATGAAACATGGTATAATCAATGTTGTTACTGCGTAGTAAATATTCATACGAGACTAACACAACTGGAACGATTCAATTTGGAATTAAAATGGGAAAGTTACGAATTTCCAAAGTTTCTATGTATTTGATATAGGATTAATTAGGAAATCAATTTTATTGTTGTTTTCATGACAAAACAGAGGTATTATGTGATAAAAATAATATTATAGAATTATAGAAATTGGAATGAACTCATTTAGATTTAATATGAAATTTCCATGAATTAAATGGGTTTCTGCAATTATTTTTAAACTAAAAATCAATTTCTAAACTCCTTTTCCCTATTTTCTTTATTTTCTGGACTGCGTCCCAAATTCCAGAAAAATCAGGGACCAAGCTATAAATGTTTTTCTAGACTCAGTGAGCATAAAGAGTGGACGGTGGGTTAAACACAAAAGACGTTTTAGTTGATGTTGTACACAATTCAACATGAGTCATGTTGGCTAGAGGGTGAAGGCTAGGCATTCTGCTCAATAGATCTAAGATTCAATCCTAGGCAGCCACAGTTTGATTTTTTTTTCTGCGCGCGGAAAACTGGTGTGCGGGATTGGACGGCTGAGATCGCAGAATGACAGAACACAAAAAGGCAAACTACTATTAGTAACTTAATAAGTAGTATATATATATATATATATATATATATATATATAGTATTTAGAGCCCTGGGCTCTCTCTAACTAATGGAAGCCCCGACCAGGTGCGCTGACTGCACCGTATCGACCAGGCGCGTACGCTTTTTTGGCTGACTGTGCCACCTAGTTACGTCAATTATAACTACGCGTTATGCTCAATCTTATTACGTTTTACACACTTTTGGTGTGCGCATGTTTCGCGGCATCCGGGCTCACGAAAAGATCGTGTCCCCGCAATCTGGGCAGCTTACGTCTATCGGGCCCACGAATCAAGGAACTGAGCACTCATTTTTTCAGCTCATCTCTCCCGTAACTCTCGCGGCGGCCGAACCCTAGCGTCTGCGTCCTTGCCCAGCCGCCGGCCACCACCTCCATCCTCGCTCAGATCCGTCTGCGTCCTCGCCCCCTCTGAACTCGCCCAGCCGCCGGGCACCGGTGATGCGTCCGCGTCCTTGCCCCCTCCGGGCTTGCCCAGCCGCCGACAACCAGCGATCCATCCACGCCCTCGCCCGCTCCGGACCATGCCCGCGCCGCCTTCGCGCCCTACGAACTTCCTGTCACGGGCCCGTACACCGTTTCTGTCTTCCTCGAGAAGGGCTTCCTCTCCATCCCCGGGTTCATCCTCGCCGGCGACAACCTCATCGCCAAGTGCCCCTCCTGGTTCTGGTGCATTCTTTACTCATATCGCCCTGCTCTTGTGATTTTTATTCCTAAATACGTCTTTTATGCTAATTTGAATGTGTTATTATGCTCAATTACCAGATCTCGTGTACGCTCCGCATTATAAACACGTAGACCACCAGTTCTATATCATTTTTATGTTCTTTTGGTAAATACGTAGATCCAAGTTATATTTCCCCTAAATAAACTGGACAAACCTAGGAGCAACTACATGATTTATATAAAAAAGATATAGGCACCCCAATTCTGTATCGGCTATAACTCCGATTTGGGTAGTCTGTGTGTACATCCACACTTTCAATCAGCTCAGTTGTCGCGACCCTCTATCAGTTATGATAATGTGTTTTGAAGATGCTTGAATGGTTTCTTGGTTTTCTAGAATCGGAATAATTGTTCAAACTTTTATTAGCATGGTGTAACCTAATTTGATCAATTTTGAGGAATTATTGCCTCTCCTAATAGACTTTTGCATCTTTCATGTATGTGTACAGGTTCAATTATCAATACTATTTTTAGTTGTGATCGTCAGTGTCGTATGCTATAGTAGATAGACTTTTATCAATTACTACTATTTATGATCACTGCCTGATTCTAATTTTCTAAACATTTCTTTGCTGGAATTTGAGAGGGCCTTCATTGATTTCTATAACTCAATATTGCATAAAAATGAAACCGTTTTTCAAGTAATTGGATGGAGAGGGGCTTATAGCCATATGCATCTGTTTGTTTGCATAGTCTAAAACTGAAGTGAACTTAGGTAAGCAGGAGATTCAGTGTAGCATGGCTTTAGATTAAGGATTCAGATGAAAAGAGAGCTGAGTTTTAATGTAGCAGGGTGTGTATATTTGCACCTTTTCGTCGTAATCTGATCTTCTAACTCAAGAGATTTTTCTTTTGGTAATCTGATCTTCTAACTCAAGTGTGCATTCAGTTTAGACTGTAGGTTATGTTAGTCATAACAAGCTAGAAAAGATGATCATATTAACAAGGAAAGATCATATTAACAGTTCATGTTACGTTTGCAGATATGGACCTCGATGGTTTTCTCCACATTAGGAAAGCTGGAAGAGCCTTTTGAACTCACTTTTTTGCTAACAATGGTGTTACGGTGGAACATAGTTTTGCGTGTATGTACCAACAACTAAAATGTAAACACGACATTATCATAGTTGAGTACAGGAATAATTATCTCTTATATCTTATTGTAAAATCTAAAACAGTTCTCCTGTAGATGGTTAGCTTGCATTTTACGCCACAATTACCTCAGATCACTTCTTGTTGTATTTACTCCAATTTACGATATTCCTTGATGCATTTGATGACAACCTCGTGCGCAGAGAGATATATTCGGTCTACATTCGTTATTATGAAACAGATGAATGATTTACGCTAAAATTCGTACTCATTTACGTTGTTTTGGTTCATGTTTTACACATAAATCCGTCCGAGCCAAAACCCGCGTACGTCCGGTGATGCGTGATTTTCGCGCCGTAAATTTCGGCTCCATTCGCCATTACGAAACAGATATACGATTTACGCTAACATTCGTACTAATTTACGATGTTTAGGTTCACGTTTACGCTAAAATCCATTCGAGCCAGAACCTGCGCACTCGGCCGCACATAATTTTCACGCCGTAATCTTGGGACCTATTTGTTGTTACGAAACAGATAAATGATTTACGCTAAATTTCGTATTAATTTACGTTGTTTTAGCTCACGTTTCACGCTGGAATCCGCCCGAGCCAGAACCCGTGAACGATCGGCTACACACAATTTTCACGCCGTAATTTTAGGCTTCATTTACTGTTACAAAACATATATAAGATTTACGCTAAATTCTGTACTCATTTACACTGTTTTAGCTCACGGTTTACGCTGGAATCGGCCCGAGCAAGGACCCGCGCACGATCGGTTGCACGCGATTTTCACGCCGTAATTTTAGGCCCCGTTTGCTGTTACAAAACAGAAATAGGATTTACGCTAAATTGCGAACTCATTTACGCTGTTTTAGCTCACGGTTTACGCTGGAATCCGTCCGAGCCAGAACCAGAACCACATACTGCATGATTTATGCTGTCAAGTACATGTCATTATGCAGTCGTAAACGCTGTCCACAGTGTCATATTCATTCCACGTGTTTCGGGCGTCAAAAGATTCCTTTATGCATGGTTTACGCATCTTTATCCATATATATATGCATTCGTATATTGCCTTACGCGCTTATCGTCCTGAATTCCTGGCTGTTGACTGCATGGCTGCGCGGGTGCTGGGTTGACCGCGTCCTGGCTGGGGCTTCCATTAGTAGGGGAAGCCCAGGGCTTCCATTACCTTTTCCCTATATATATATACAACACATTCATCACATTAACATCATATTCATCAATTAATATTTACATAACATTACATTCATCAATTAACTATATTTGCAACATCAAATCCATCTAAATCATTAATATTTGCATAACATCAAATTCAACATTTCATATTTACAAAACCAAGTTAGAAATAACAAGTATTATACATCAAATCATATTACGCCAAATCACACTAACAAATAACAACGTTAAACAAATTGTAATCACATTATAGTTAACTCCTGTCCGCCATAAACAATCGACGAAAATAAGCATTACCTATGTAACTATCCTAATCGTAAACTATTTGCTTAACAGGTGACAGAGAAGGCACCTGGTCTACGTAGGGAGGTGATAGAGAGTTGACCCTGGCCGGTGTCGATGGGGATCGGCGAGGGGCACGGGCTAGAGCTGGGGCGGCGAAGGTGGTAGCGCGGAGGCAACCAGGGCGTGGCGACGTCCGAGGAGAGGTGGTGAGTGGCAGTGTGGAGGCAACCGGGGGCCGGGGCATGGTGACGGTGGTGGCAGCGCGGAGGCAACCAGGGCGCGACAGCGTCCGAGGAGAGGTGGCGTTCTTTGGTGTCAGTACTGATGATATGGAAGATGGTTGTTACTACTCCACCATTGCCACAGGATGCTGCACAAGGCCAAGCTTCTTGGCGTGAACCTGGCACCAGACTGCGTCGCGTCAACTGTCACCTTAGTGGTCCTGAGGGAGTTTGAGTTTTGGCTGTGTTGGGCCGCTAGTGATGGGCCATGAATTGTAATCGTGGCTGGTATAACTTGAGGACCAGACAGAGTATGAGGGATATGGAAAAACTGAGAATAGAATTGTCTGTTCCCTACCTCTTCCCTTCTTCCTTCTGAATCCTCCGTTCTTCCTCCTCCTCTAGATCCTCTTCCCAATATCAGTAGCTAACAATTGGTATCAGAATCGTTCGATCCTCGGCTTCAATTTGCCAACGCCATGACTCTCGACGTCAAGCTCATCCTCGACGAGTTCAACAGGAGGTTCGACGAGTGGGAGACTCGCTGGGACCGACGCTTCTCGTCTGCCGCGTACATCGACCAACCGCCCAGTGTCAACCACCCCTCCGATGCAGCTGCCCGCACGCCGCCCACCCGGGCTGCAGCCGTTGGGGTCGTCGTCATCGCCGACAACTGGGGCGGATGCTTCGATGACGGCGAGCGGTACTGCGCAGCGCCATCCGTCATCGCCGACGACTGGGGAGGATTATTTGATGGCGAGGTCGCGACTGTCAACACCGAGTTCGCCGACCACTGGTACGGCCCAACCTCCACCGACCCCGACGCACCGCACGATGCGGACGCCAACAGCTTCTTCATCAACACCGGCGAAGGGCCCGTAGAGCCAGTTTTTGGCGATACGGCCGTAGGCGCACTCGGTGACGTGGGCGCTGTCCCAGATCTAGTGGCGGAGGAGGAGGTACCTGTCGACACGCCCACCAAGTGTTTGATGAGAGTCCTCAATCGCGGCGACTACTACGGCCCAGACGCTTCCTCCGCCGTCGACGCGGCGGTGGTGCTGCTCGCTGAAGCGGGCTGCACGCTCCTCATCCCGCCGCACCACCCCTCGGTCCCCGCCCCGTGCCTCCTCGAGGGCCTCGCTGCCTTCGCGGCCTCCTTGCCTGCGCGGCTCCACCAGATGCTTCTCCCGACGGCCCTGCACATGCCGCGCCTCGCTCGTGCACTCCTCTCCTTTCCCGCGCTCCACTGCTCACTCGAGCACTCACAGAGAAGGTACGAGGTCACCACTGCTCACTCGAGCACTCACAGAGAAGCCTTAGTTGAACAACATCATGTTCAACTATGCTTCTGTACTTGGCCTGTATTCAGTAGTGCTTGGATTGATGTACAACAAAAATCTCCATGGCCACCACCTACACTAGGCTTTATGCACAGTGATGTTGTTCAATTAAGGCCAACGCCATGGCCTCCCTTCAGACTGCATGGTGGGGTTGATTGGATTACTTCTTATGGTGGATATATGCATGCCAATGGTGACAACATTCTACATCAAGAATTGGGGGTGGTTAATCAATGCTCCTATAATTGGGCTGTTGGGAAATTTCTGGAGTTACTGGATTCTACAAACAACATAACGAAGGTGTGGTGTGGTTTCTCAATTGGAATTATGGCAAACTTGAGTATTTTGGTGCAGGATTACCTTGTGGGGCTGCATCACTGCACACTTCTTGGCTCATGCAGCAGAAACCATTCACATCCCTTCAGCAAATTGAGGAGGGCATTCTGGTTGGAGCATCAATTAACAATGAGGGAAGAAAAATAGAGATAAATGTACACTATGGTCTTCTAGGGGCAGATGGCGCAAGAAGTACAGTGCATGAATTGGCAGGTATATCTTTGGAAGGTGAAAGAGACTTGCTGAAACTGGTCAGTGTGCATTTTCGTAGCAGAGATTTAGGCAGGAATTTGTCCAGTCAGAGGCCTGGGATGTTGTTCTTCATTTTTAATCCAGACACAATTGGTGTACTAATTGCACATGACCTGAAGAATGGAGAATTTGTATTGCAGGTTCTCGTTTATCCTCCTCAACGGATGTTTGAAGAATTCAGTGCTAAGGTTTGCGAGCAAATTATTGTCAATTTTTTGTCACCGTGGCCTTCTTTCAGTTGCAGCTGCTATCAGATGGAAATTAGTCTTCATGCAGTGCTTTGGACTTGTCAAATGTTGGTTACTCCCATTTCAAGAATCTCCCATGAGCTCATCACAAATCATTGGAACAATTCACTGGTGCCATACTACTTGGGCTCTGTTATATATGGTGCATGTCAGTTATCATTGAACAAAGATGGAGGTGCAGGAAAGAATTTGTATATTATTACGACAGTTTTATTCCAGCTAGAAGTGCTTCTACATATAACAGTTTTTTGTGAGGTTTCCGCGGTCAGCAATAAGTTCATCACCTTCCCTTGGAATCCTGGTGTTTCAAAGGTTCTACATCGGCTTGGGGGCAAGCCGAAGCTTAAGAAGGTGATCTGGCTAATCGTTGCTCCTGATTGCTACTTCATTCAACACAATGAGAGGGTGCACATAATATTCTATGGCTTCGATCTACTGAGTTTGCAACACTTCCATGGACATTTCATTGAAGCTGATATGTTTGCTCCTTGGGATGGTCAGGAATTAACCCAGTTTCGATTTTCTGAACTACCAATATATTGGCAGCAGTCACATGGTGAATTTTTCTCAGCTAGCATAATTAGAAAATTTCGGTTCATATTACAGCTGATTTTATTGGCAATTACAGGCATGAACAGTCTATTATTTTTCAGAAAGCTCAAGTATTCATCATCAGTTGAGATATTTTGTGGTGCACAATTTTCATTTCCTAATATTTTGTTGTCCAAATCTTGGTCACAAAAGTTAGCCACCAACACAGAAAGGCAGTTACTACCAGAAATGCTAGAAGTGGTCAATGGCTATAATTGTCATGAACTTCATCTGATTCTTACCTTTATTGGAGTGACACATATGATCAGTTGTGGTAAATATTTGATATGGATCATTGGCTTGCTAACTCCATGGGATCCCGGCAAAGTGGTCTTTGACCTCAAGTTTCTGATGCTTTGGCTTGAGGGCAAGCCAAATCTTAAGAAGGGGGAATGTCAGTACTGATGATATGGAAGATGGTTGTTACTACTCCACCATTGCCACAGGATGCTGCACAAGGCCAAGCTTCTTGGCGTGAACCTGGCACCAGACTGCGTCGTGTCAACTGTCACCTTAGTGGTCCTGAGGGAGTGTGAGTTTTGGCTGTGTTGGGCCGCTAGTGATGGGCCATGAATTGTAATCGTGGCTGGTATAACTTGAGGACCAGACAGAGTATGAGGGATATGGAAAAACTGAGAATAGAATTGTCTGTTCCCTACCTCTTCCCTTCTTCCTTCTGAATCCTCCGTTCTTCCTCCTCCTCTAGATCCTCTTCCCAATATCAGTAGCTAACATTTGGTGCGGCGACCAAGGCTTGGTAGCGTCTGGGGAGCGGTGGCGGGCTGCAGCGGGGAGGCGACCGAGGCGTGACGGAGGGCAATGGGAGTGATGCAGGCGACGACGAGACAAAAATACGAAAAGAGCTGAAGAATTGAGGGCGCAAGCTTAGCGGTTTCCCTAAAAACAAGTAATCCCTGTCGGTAGAGCGAGGGGCTGACAGGAGTTACATATTCATTGAATAGACTTTGCATCTCTCTCAATTATTATAGTTGATAGTGTAAGTAAAAATAGCATATTAATTGAATAGACTTTGCATCTCTGAATTAAGCTTCCACATTTTGTATATTACTTGCCTAGGTTATGTGCTTACTTAACTAGTTTATCTTGCTAGACTTTGCATCTCTCCACCCTTTGCCAAACTCTCATCAGACTCTCCATGTTATGAGTACACTAGTTTGGGCATGACTAGATTTTTTTGAGCCAAAATGGTCAATGGAGTAATAACATTATTGTTTGTTTCATATGTGTTTGTGGAAACAAAGTGTGGTTGTAGGAACAACCATGAAAAGAGATACAATAGTTCATTGAAACTGTAGTCTGACCCAACCACACTTAGCATTTGGTATAAGGAGATCAAGCACATAATATAGCACTGTCAAAGCATGATTTTGATGCATAGAGCACGGTCTTCACGAGCTATGCTACAACAGTTTTATTTGAGCCGGACGCTAGGGAAAGAGAAAAAGAAGCGAGGGAGGACCGGAGGATCGGAGAGGCGTGTTCATGGTCAGCAACTAGGTTAAAATATGGAAGGCGAGGAAGCAAATGGGTGTTGCGAGAGGATCATAACCAGGGCTAATTAAGGATCCCATGTGTCAGCACATATTGAAGTGAGAGTGGGTACATTGCTAGGGGGGTGTAATCAGATCAGATATAGACGAATATTACTCGTTTCATATTTTTTGATATTTTATCTTCGAATTCATATCAAATATGGATATTATCAAGTTGTGCGAATAAGATTTGAATGGATATTGATGTATTAAATATTCAACTTTGAGAATATGGATACGGATCGAATACTGAGTACCCAGACTCGTATACTGATCGGATCTTAGCCTTACACACCTAATGGTGAGTGCCACAATGTTACTATGGCTAAGGTAGATATTCGAAAGAAACAAGGCAAAATGCTGGTGGTTGTGGTGAGCTAAAGAGGAGGGGTGCCGTGTAGGAGTGAGTTGTCGAGTGTGCAATTACCTCCTCAGTTGTCACACCTGGATTTAAGGGAAAATCCGGATGCAAATCAAATGTGTGCTAGGATCAAGTCTCACACATATGATGACTCATGGTACAGAAACGAATGTCACATCTTTATTATATAAAAGGAATTCCGTACAAAATAGCTAAATAGTTACATTAGGATCAAGTCTCACACATATGATGACTCATTGTACAGAAATGAATGTCACATCTTTATTATATAATAGGAATTCCGTACAAAATAGCTAAATAGTTACATCATATAAAGACAACGATCCTCCGCAACCATAGTTTACTGGGAGACGATGGTCTAGACCTCTCACGAACTATTGGGACATCCTTCATGCTCCTCATCTTGGCGGTACCTATTCTTGACATAGGGGGTGAGTACAACAAGGATGAGCTTACATACGTTCATCACTTAACAAGGCTTATATACGTTCATCACTTAACAAGGCTTACATACGTTCATCTCGGCGGTACCTATTCTTGACCTGGGGGAATAATGTGCATAGCTCAGTTACGGTGGGGGCTCATGTGAAGTATAAGGCTTATCAAAGAGAATGGTTAAGGCTGAGAGTTGCTTTTAACAAGTTGGTCAAAATTTTATTAGTAGTTACTAAGTATAAGTAGATATCATCCCAATTAAATAAGAGATCACAATTAATAATAAATCCCACAATGCAATGTAAATGATAGATTAAATTTAATTCCATAAGCTAATAATGTAAGTGTCCGAGCCACTCTTGACCGTGAGCACGACTGATATACCAGTTTCACACTCTGTAGAGGTTGCACATCTTTACCCACAAGCCGTGATACCCATCTACCATAGGGTCATGAATCCCATACACCTCTACCGAGGAGGCGAGGCAGGGTAGCACTACGAGGCCTTTCCAAAGTTTCACTAGTTCGAGAAAACACGCTACGGTGTCAGAAAGACGGAAGCATAGGAATCCCTCGCCCGAAAAGGTTTACAGACAGTTCGACCCGAGGACCTCCCTATACTCTGCAGAGATGCACTCCCCATTTACCCCTTTCGGGTAAGGTAATCTCTCCCTAGCTTTCCTAATTACTTGGCCAAGGGCATCCCATTCCACCCTTGTGGTAGTACTATTTTTCCGGGTGGTTCTCTATGTTTCATTTAACACAATAATCTTATCATGAACAATAATTAAACCAACAATAATGATGGAACATGATCATAATTCAGATATAATATTAATCCCTAAACTAGGTAGAGCAATAACAAGTCTACCCAATAGTTCTTTTTTTGCAAGGTGTGGGTGAACAAAACTAGGATAATCTATTAGGTCCCATCATATAAGTTTGAGCATGTCACAGTGATTAATAGGAACATTATTGGGTAAAGAAGAGTGATCAAGGGCACAACTTGCTTTTTTGGGTGCAACTCCAGGTACTTCTCCAATTTTGGTCTTCGAATTCCTCATGATCTCGTCTCTACTCGTAGCAATACATACAATCAATCAAATAATGGATATGACAACATTACACCAAAGTATAAGAACAAACTACGTAGGAATAGTCTACGTGCTGCTACGAGATCATAGGTTGTAGAATCACTAAAATCAGATTTACGGTTAGAAAGACATAGTTTTTCAGAAGTTTTAGGTGTTTAATCGATAAAACTATATTCTATTAATATAAGTCATGTGAGAATAGATATAACTAACTTTGATCAACTTTAATCTAAATTACTACTTGACTATATTTTAGTTAGATTATAATGATAGACATATTAACTTTGATTAGAGAGGTTAATCTATTAAACATATGTTTAAATAATATCCAATTATAAAAGTAAGAGGTATGGTACAAATGATGTTGTTACTGAGTAGACAATATTATTATGAAGCTAACGCGACTTGAACGGAGTAATTTGGAGTTCTATCGAAGAAGTTATTGATTTTCAAAGTTTATATATATATATTATATTAATTATATACTCCAAAAGAGTCTCTAGGGGTGTTTCTACACTTCCAGGGATCTAAATGTAATGGTTCCCTCGCGGCCGAGGATGGCAAGTTAATAATAAAAGTTCCCGGGGGCTCTTTAGAAACTAATACACAAGATCGATCTGGCCATTGGATCTGATATCCAATGGTAGAAACAGACTGCGAATCAGTATCTATTCTTGACCGCGAGATCCAAGATCCATGACACAGATTTTCTGTGAGCGGGATCGATTCAGATCCGTCCGATCGTATCCGACGGTCCCCATCCTATCCGTCGAAACGATATCTATGTTCTAATTGTGGCCGCACGCTTGGGATCCATCGGTTCCGAAGTCATCCCCCTCCCAGGTGACCATGCACGGTGGCGCACACGATCCGTGCGACAGCGCACCGCTGGCACAACGACGAACCAACCAATCCGTGAACGAAACTAAACACGTCAAGATGATTCACGTAAAGAAGATCAAGTCGAACTCGACTGAGGCCATCATACCTTGGATTAAGGCAATGCAAGCTCTGCCCACGTCTAGAGCCGGATCTGCGGTAGCAGACCAAGTCTAGCGAGCAATTCATTGCTCAAAGCACAATCATGCACCCTGTTATCGACCTCCACACGATACATGTCTATTGCCGAACACTGCAATCAAATCTCTGGACGCAGAGCATCGACATGGATGAGAATAGATCACGACGTCCATGTTTCTCTCTCTCCTCCCCCATGGCTGCATCAATGGGAGCTCTCAGTCTCATGGCTTGGAGCAGGGCGTATGGATGGATAGCGTGAGGGAGGGATTCACGGGGGCTTCGACTTTATACGCCAAGGGGAAGGTTTGAATGAGACCAAATCTTGGGATGCAAGATTGAGTTGTTGCGCACGGCTCGGACTCGCAACAACCTAGGAAAGGAGATGAGCATCGCACTGGGGTCCACATGTAGGCGACCACTGCGCTAGTGTGAGGCCGCGATGGGGAGGATGATGCCTTGGACCCACCAGACGGTGACCTAGTGATGGAAGAGTAGGGATGAAAATGGTCGAAAACAATCTAAAAAACAACTAAATTGTTTTTGTTTTCATATTTTTTGGTCGGGACGAAAACGAAAACGAAAATCAACGATCGAAATACGAGATCGGAATTGTCGGTTATTCAAAAACGATCGAAAACGATAAACTATAGTCGGAAAGATAACTATTTTGTAGTTTTATCAAAAACATAATAAAGTGATGTATTGCCTAATTTTTAAGATTTACAAATACACAAACAACTCTTTTTCATCATTCATATTAGTTAGAGTAATTATAACATTTGCATTTCACTTATTCATTCACTTGAACACAACAAAAGTCTATAACTTAAATAAATTATATGCTAGATCTATCTCATATTATATAAAACGGTAGAAAACAATATTATGACGACTCGGAAACGAAAAATACGAAAACGATCGAAAAACTTGCTAAACTGTTTCTGTACTATTTCTAATCGGTTTCTGAATAATTCAAAAACGATCGGGAAAAACAGTATTCGAAACAGTCCCGTTTTCATCCCTATGGAAGAGTGAGGGAGCGAGTGCGTGACAAGGATGAGGCACGGAGGCGTTTAGTTCTCTAGCAAGTAGGGACCACAGGTTAGCGACCTAGTGGCAACGAGATACAGGACTTTTATAAAGCTCAAAATAGAACTTTGAGGTGTTACAACAGTCCCATGTGGGCACTAGCTAGAGAGAAATTGGAGGTGAAAGGCCAAATTGTGTGTCCTATCTTCTGGTTAATTACCACTAGGCTAGGAATAATAAAATAAAAAAAACATAACAAGCAAGATCTGATACTATATGATTATGAGTGGGGCATGAGTTAAGTGTGCAACCATAATTAAGCTGCACCTAGTGTTGGTTTGCAGCCAACATATCGTTCTCTGTATACCAGCGCATCGATGACCAAGCAAGTCATCGAAATATTTTTGAAAAACCACAATTTTTTAGGTTTGCAATTTTGGTGCAGTCGTATAGTCCTACCACCTCACACGGATCTTATCATTGAGATATCCATCTCGTTTTGATCTTTGCTTGAGGATGATACAACGACACCCAAAAGTTAAGTAAAAAATTGCACTCACAAATCTGGTGTTGTGTAGTCCAATAACCAAACCACGTGATGCATTAAACAGATCATAGTATCCTCAGTTAAATTATCTGGTACAACACTCTGTTGTAAAGATGAGGAACATAAATCACAGTACTGAGAAGTACATTCTGGAGAAAAAGTATATACGTAGTAGCTCCATTAATTTCTACCCATATACAGAGCATCCCCATGCTATATAGGTAAAACCACAACAAGATTGTCCAAAGTTCCAAAAGCTTATTATTATCATGTATAAATGGTTGTTTAAGGGTCTTTTTAGTTTAGTCTCGAGTCTCCACCAGCTTCGAGCACTGGCCTTGGGAGGCATTAGGAAATTTAACAGTTCACGAAACAGGTGTCCGACTCCAAGCAAAACAGATGCTGCTATGTGATACATGGCAACAAGGAGGACGACAGACGTGCCTTGTGTCATAAGCAAGAAGAGGACCGGTTGCCGCTGGTTTTGCCCTTGGCGTCAACCAGCAGGTATGCTGACCTAGTGGTACCCGTGGGCTGGGATATTGACAGCAACCTTGCAAGACTTTACAGATGTGGGTATGCTAACATAGCCTGCAAACCAAAGAACATGCACAAGTGTGGCTATCAAATGTAAAAAATGTTGAGATCTGGATTGCACATTCGATTATTTTGTGCATTAATCCCTTTGGAATAAACCAATGGTGGAGAATTTTCGTCTCATTTTTTATCCCTGCTCTTGCATACAAGATGATATAAGAGTTTGTACAAAATGTAACTCGAGTTCCTTCATGTCCTATATGCAGACGTGTGGCAGTTATATTTGTTTGAATTAGCAAAGCTTTAAATCTACCCTGTGCATTGTAGGAAATCTAGAAACTTTTAGCAACTATACTAATTTTCCACGGCCTCTAAGAAAGCCGCCGAAATAACTGTGTGTTCAGCGGCAATGATGTGGCCATTGAAAATAATACAATTTTTGGCGGCTACTGTAGGACCGTTCAAAATAAGATTATTGTTTTTATCGGCTATGGCATGGCCGCCAAAGATAAGATAATTTCTGATGGCTTGTCACACCCGGGTTTTGGGGCACCAAGACCCGGGCGCGAACATAATCACCAGGTGTGCTGGGACCAAGTCTCACACATATGATGAATCATGACACATGATCGAATGTCACAACTTTACTACATAACAGGAGTTTTATACAAAATAAATAATTACATTATAAGGAGACAACGGTCCAGCAACCCAAAGTTGACTGGGAGACGACGACCTAGACCTCTCACGAACACATCGCAGCATCCTCCATGCGCCTCATTCTGTGGTACCTGTTCTTGACCTGTGGGGGGGGGGGTGTGAGACAGCAAGAGTGAGCTCACATACGTTCATCGCTCAACAAGTTGTGGGGAATAATGTGCATGAACTCGCCAAAGGTGGGAGCTCACGTGAAGTGTAAGGATTACCAAAGAGAATGGTTAGAGCTGAGCATTGCTTTTAAAGTTGGTCAAAATTTTATTAGCAATTACTAAGTATAAGTAAATACCAACCCAATTAAATAGTAGAACAAAAGTAATAACATCACCTGCGATGCAATGCATATGACAAATTGAATTTAGTTCCATAAGTTAATCATGTGAGTGTCCGAGCTGCTCATGACCGTGAGCACGGCTAGTATACCAGTTTTACACTCTGCAGAGGTTGCACATCTTTAATCGAGCTGCTCATGACCGTGAGCACGGCTAGTATACTAGTTTTACACTCTGCAGAGGTTGCACATCTTTACCCACAAGTCATGTTACCCATCTTCCAAGAGACGGCCAATCCCATACACCTCTACCGAGGAGGCGAGGCAGGGTAACACTACGAGGCCTTTACAAAGTTCCACTAGCTTCAGAAAAACCGCTACAGTTTATAGGAAGCTCCAATGCAGGAATCCCTCGCATGACCGCCATCACAGCAAAATCATCCCAAGGGCCTCCCTACACTGACCACTCCCCTACTGCCCTTGCCCCTTTCGGGTAAGGTAGTCATCCACTAGCTTTCCTAATTAATCAGCCAAGGGCGTCCATAAACCCTTGTGGTAGCACTGTTTTCCCGGGTGGTTCTCCATGTTCCAATTAACATAATGATCTTATCATGAACAGTAAATAATAACTGATAATTAAAGATAATCATGAATAAAATGTATCTCTATACCCAAAGCCACATAAAGCAATAGCAGGTACTACCCAAAAATCCAGTGGTGAACAAGGTATAAAGATAGTCAAATTAGGGTAACCTATTGGGTCCCATCAAAATTAACCTATGCAGATCATTATGATTAATCAGAACATGTCTGGGTAAAAAGAAGTGATCAAGGGCACAACTTGCCTGGGACTTGAGATTCCAGGTACCAACTTGCTCTTCAGATGACACGTAACCTCGCTGCTAGTCGTAGCAATACAAACAGACATTGTATAGGCAAAATTAACATCACACCAAACATAAGAATAAACTACGTAATAATAATCTAGGCGTCGCTACGAGATCGTAGAAACAAGAACCACTAAATTCGGAGCTACGATTATTAAGTTATGAATTTATGAAATTATTTGGTGCTTAGAATAGATTAATCCAAATGAATAATTTTAATTCAAGTTTCATGGCTAAACAAAGGTACTAGGTGATACACAATATTAATAGAAAATTATTGCAACTGGAATGACTTAATTTGGAGTTAAAATGAATTAACTATGAGTTATACAATTTTATGGAATTATTTTCATACTAAAAACCTATTTCTTTATTAATTTCTGAATATCCTAAGTGTTCTGGACTGGGCACAATATTTCTTAAAAGATCAGGGGCCTAAATCACAATTTTCCCAAGACTCAGTATTCCCACAGTGTGGACTGCGGGTTCATTACCTAAAATCCCGAGGGTTCTTATGTGAAATGCGACGGTGAAGGGGTATCGCGGATTCTAAACCATCCGATCTAAACCAAGGGCCTAGATTAAATAGATCTCACCCAAATCGGTAAGGCATAGCAGTCGCCGAATCTAATTTCAACCGTCGAGATTTAATGAACCGGGATCACCCTGCGTCCGCACGATCTGAGATCGACGTTTGTCATTACTCCCGGCAAGGGTTACGCGATAACCGATCCGATCCGCACGATCATGATCCAACGACTGTCACTTGCACTACTCTCCGTCTAATCACGACCGATCATCACGACATCCACGGTCCCGACACCTTCTTCCTCCTAGGAACGTACTCACCACGGCCAGGAATGCCCATGGTGCGCAACGACAGGTGCCGCACGACACCCGGAGACTACCAGGCTTCATATCACGGTTTCTATGCGTCTAGACAACATGAGGGAGTTGAACAGAGGGCTTTTTTTTGTTACCAGGGCACGAACGGAGATTTCCGGGTCGCAATAGAGGCAGCAAGCACCGACAACGAAGCGCCAGTGAGAGACTCCACAGCGTCTAGGTCCACCCTGTACGCGCGATGGCACCAACTTGGTTCCCGGCGCCTACGGTGCTGCGAATGCCCCAGGATTCCGTGCCATGATCAATTGCGGGGAGAATCGAGACGACCACGGCGGTCGCCTCCTTCGTCACGCTGTCTCATGGCGAGATGAGCACGGGCCTACACGGTGCTCAGCAGGATGCGGCGTAATCGTACGAGAGCAGCTTGGGCTTTTATAGCCCTGAGAAATCCCAAGATCCGAACGGCGGAGTCCGAACTCGACCCTAACAACCTACGGCGGTGGTGGCGGGTTCTGTTGGGGTCCATCACGTTTGAGAGCTGGGAGGAGATTTCGGCCATGGGGACCATGTACTGGTGACGGCGTGTGCGGCGAGGAGCGCGGACGTCGGAGTTAGTTGAAGAAGAAGGCTCCGGCCAGGGAACCGCATCACCGAGATTCACGGAAATCACCAGGAGAGGATCACCGCGGTGGATCCGCCTGTTGTTTCGCGGAAGCTGTTATGCGGCGGCAGATTGGAGAAGACGAGCCGTTCGGGAGGGCCCAGCGGTCAGTGCACCAGAGTAAGCGCGCGTGCGAGCAGGGTGGCTGGCAACGCGGCCCGGGCGCGCGATGGTTCTGCCTAGGGGGGCCGCGATGTCAGCGAGACGGCCAAGGGTGGGCCGACAGGAGAGAAGAGGAAAAGTGGGCCGACCAGAGAGCTATTTGGGCCGAGAAATTCAGCTTCGGCCCAGGCGCAAATTTATGGCTTTTTCTCATTTCTGTTTTGCATTTTCTTTTCTATTTTCTTTTTCAAATCCCATTCTAATTCAAACACATGTCTTGAACTTCAAATTTCCTAGTATCCAAATAATTCATAATGTGAATGTAAATTCTACTGTATACAATATTATTATTATTATTATATTCTTTTCCCTATTATGTATTTATGGAAGGAATAAATCTAAATTCCTCCCCCATTTTATATTTTGTGTGTTCAAAACTTTGAGGTTTAGTTTATGTTTTCCATAAAATGCATCACCACAAAATCAACATGAGATCAACCTTTCTTTATCTATTCATTATTTACTTAACTAATTTTAATATTGTTGTTTGAATATGAGAAGGGAGAATCCAATAGATTTTCAATGGTCTTCAAAAACCTTATCATGAATGTATTTATTTCTTTATTTTATTATTATTATATTTTTTTCTTATACAAATTTTGGGCTTTACAAATCCTACCCCCCTTAACAGAAATCTCGTCCTCGAGATTTGTAAGAAGAGGGATACAGAAGGATTGATTTGTATCTAGTTTTGAATTGCTTTTAGGTGACTAGGATAGCACGTGTTGTTTATAATCATGTTTTAGATATTGGTAAGAAAGTTGGGGTAAGAAATATCAAGATAAGTACAAGAAAGAAAGATTTTGGCGAGGGAAGACTTCATCATGCACAAAAGGTCTCGATTCATCTGATGATCCATCTTGATCTTGGAAGACTTGAGTTGATGCTTATCCTCCCTTGACGTGGTTGGTCTTCTTTGGCCTTTATTCTTGGAGTCACCATCCGAGTTAAGGGTAGATGGCTAAGGACATATGGTTAGGATAGCCGGGGTGCATAACGTAGGTAGGCTTGAGCAGAGTTTTACTTTGCTTTTAGGACAAATGGACTAAGCAGACTGTGATGTAGGTTATGTTGTTGTTCACGGACGAGTTGGTATAAGACATTAATTTAGGTTAAGTTATGTTTGTGGAAGCAATGTCTAACCCATATCACCAGATTAACTAACCTGTTAAAGATCTCACTTTAGATTGGATCATATTAGATTAAATGGGATTTAGATTAGATCAGTACAACTAGATTAGACTAGATAATATCTAATTACTTTGGATTAGATCATGGTTGGTACACTAGTGTGGGATAAATATGCTTTTTAGGGCAAGATGAATCCATAAGGATAGGGCAAAATCCTTTGAGGTCAGTTAGATCTATTAAGATGAGATAAAATCTTTGCAAGATAAGATGGATCTAGATACATTAGGATAAGTTAGGATCTTTTGAGATAAGATAGATCTATGAGTGTAGGATAGAATCTTTTAAGATGAGATGGATATGGTTGGGCTAGATACTTTAATGAGGGATAATCTAGTTTGTTTAGTTATTTTGATGAGCATTTTTTTCCTATATGTATATGCAGATGTAATTGTGGACATTACTCCACAACTCATCACACTCAATCAAAGATCCAAATCAAACCAATATCATAAGAACAAGCATTCAAGCATATAGATACTTATAAAAATAGTTTTGTTTTTGTTCCTGAGGGTAGGTCTCCTATTCCTAAAGTCACTTTAGGTTTGGGATTTCAAAGTGTGAAATCCACATTTGTCTTTAGAAGGAAAAAGGTAAGAGTAATCAGAGTAAAGCGGAAATAGGTGAGAAAAGATTAAGAAAAGTTTAGAAAGAATCAGAGTAGCAAGGTAAGTAGATAATGGTTGTCCAGTTGTATCTATGTTTCGTCCTACAATCAACATTCCTCTGATACCACTTCTGTCACACCCGGGTTTTGGGGCACCAAGACCCGGGCGCGAACATAATCACCAGGTGTGCTGGGACCAAGTCTCACACATATGATGAATCATGGCACAGGATCGAATGTCACAACTTTACTACATAACAGGAGTTTTATACAAAATAAATAATTACATTATAAGGAGACAACGGTCCAACAACCCAAAGTTGACTGGGAGACGACGACCTAGACCTCTCACGAACACATCGCAGCATCCTCCATGCGCCTCATTTTGTGGTACCTGTTCTTGACCTGTGGGGGGGGGTGTGAGACAGCAAGAGTGAGCTCACATACGTTCATCGCTCAACAAGTTGTGGGGAATAATGTGCATGAACTCGCCAAAGGTGGGAGCTCACGTGAAGTGTAAGGCTTACCAAAGAGAATGGTTAGAGCTGAGCATTGCTTTTAAAGTTGGTCAAAATTTTATTAGCAATTACTAAGTATAAGTAAATACCAACCCAATTAAATAGTAGAACAAAAGTAATAACATCACCTGCGATGCAATGCATATGACAAATTGAATTTAGTTCCATAAGTTAATCATGTGAGTGTCCGAGCTGCTCATGACCGTGAGCACGACTAGTATACCAGTTTTACACTCTGCAGAGGTTGCACATCTTTAATCGAGCTGCTCATGACTATGAGCACGGCTAGTATACCAGTTTTACACTCTGCAGAGGTTGCGCATCTTTACCCACAAGTCATGTTACCCATCTTCCAAGAGACGGCCATTCCCATACACCTCTACCGAGGAGGCGAGGCAGGGTAACACTACGAGGCCTTTACAAAGTTCCACTAGCTTCAGAAAACTCGCTACAGTTTATAGGAAGCTCCAATGCAGGAATCCCTCGCATGACCGCCATCGCAGCAAAATCATCCCAAGGGCCTCCCTACACTGACCACTCCCCTACTGCCCTTGCCCCTTTCGGGTAAGGTAGTCATCCACTAGCTTTCCTAATTAATCAGCCAAGGGCGTCCATAAACCCTTGTGGTAGCACTGTTTTCCCGGGTGGTTCTCCATGTTCCAATTAACATAATGATCTTATCATGAACAGTAAATAATAACTGATAATTAAAGATAATCATGAATAAAATGTATCTCTATACCCAAAGCCACATAAAGCAATAGCAGGTACTACCCAAAAATCCAAGTGGTGAACAAGGTATAAAGATAGTCAAATTAGGGTAACCTATTGGGTCCCATCAAAATTAACCTATGCAGATCATTATGATTAATCAGAACATGACTGGGTAAAAAGAAGTAATCAAGGGCACAACTTGCCTGGGACTTGAGATTCCAGGTACCAACTTGTTCTTCAGATGACACGTAACCTCGCTGCTAGTCGTAGCAATACAAACAAACATTGTATAGGCAAAATTAACATCACACCAAACATAAGAATAAACTACGTAATAATAATCTACGCGTCGCTACGAGATCGTAGAAACAAGAACCACTAAATTCGGAGCTACGGTTATTAAGTTATGAATTTCTGAAATTATTTGGTGCTTAGAATAGATTAATCCAAATGAATAATTTTAATTCAAGTTTCATGGCTAAACAAAGGTACTAGGTGATACACAATATTAAGAAAATTATTGCAACTGGAATGACTTAATTTGGAGTTAAAATGAATTAACTATGAGTTATACAAGTTTATGGAATTATTTTCATACTAAAAACCTATTTCTTTATTAATTTCTGAATATCCTAAGTGTTCTGGACTGGGCATAATATTTCTTAAAAGATCAAGGGCCTAAATCACAATTTTCCTAAGACTCAGTATTCCCACAGTGTGGACTGCGGGTTCATTACCTAAAATCCCTAGGGTTCTTATGTGAAATGCGACGGTGAAGGGGTATCGCGGATTCTAAACCATCCGATCTAAACCAAGGGCCCAGATTAAATAGATCTCACCCGAATCGGTAAGGCATAGCAGTCGCCGGATCTAATTTCAACCGTCGAGATTTAATGAACCGGGATCACCCTACGTCCGCACGATCTGAGATCGACGTCTGTCATTACTCCCGGCAAGGGTTACGCGATAACCGATCCGATCCGCACGATCGTGATCCAACGACTGTCACTTGCACTACTCTCCGTCTAATCACGACCGATCATCACGACATCCACGGTCCCGACACCTTCTTCCTCCTAGGAACGTACTCACCACGGCCAGGAATGCCCATGGTGCGCAACGGCAGGTGCCGCACGACACCCGGAGACTACCAGGCTTCAGATCACGGTTTCTATGCGTCTAGACAACATGAGGGAGTTGAACAGAGGGCTTTTTTTTGTTACCAGGGCACGAACAGAGATTTCTGGGTCGCAATGGAGGCAACAAGCACCGACAACGAAGCGCAGTGACATACTCCACGGCGCCTAGGTCCACCCTGTACGCGCGATGGCACCAACTTGGTTCTCGGCGCCTACGGTGCTGCGAATGCCCCAGGACTCCGTGCCATGATCAATTGCGGGGAGAATCGAGACGACCACGGCGGTGGCCTCCTCTGTCACGCTGTCTCATAGCGAGATGAGCACGGGCCTGCACGGTGCTCAGCAGAATGCGGCGAAATCGTACGAGAGCAGCTTGGGTTTTTATAGCCCTGAGAAATCCCAAGATCCGAACGGCGGAGTCCGAACTCGACCCTAACAACCTACGACGGCGGCGGCGGGTTCTGTTGGGGTCCATCACGTTTGAGAGCTGGGAGGAGATTTCGGCCATGGGGACCATGTACTGGTGACGGCGTGCGCGGCGAGGAGCGCAGACGTCGGAGTTAGTTGAAGAAGAAGGCTCCGGCCAGGGAACCGCATCGCCGAGATTCACGGAAATCACCAGGAGAGGATCACCGCGGTGGATCCGCCTGTTGTTTCGCGGAAGCTGTTATGCGGCGGCAGATTGGAGAAGACGAGCCGTTCGGGAGGGCCCAGCGGTCAGTGCACCAGAGTAAGCGCGCGTGCGAGCAGGGTGGCTGGCAACGTGGCCCACATGGCCGGTGACTTATGGGCGCGCGATGGTTCTGCCCAGAGGGGCCGCGATGTCAGCGAGACGGCCAAGGGTGGGCTGACAGGAGAGAGGAGGAAAAGTGGGCCGACCAGAGAGCTATTTGGGCCGAGAAATTCAGCTTCGGCCCAGGCGCAAATTTATGGCTTTTTCTCATTTCTGTTTTGCATTTTCTTTTCTATTTTCTCTTTCAAATCCCATTCTAATTCAAACACATGTCTTGAACTTCAAATTTCCTAGTATCCAAATAATTCCTAATGTGAATGTAAATTCTACTGTATACAATATTATTATTATTATTATATTCTTTTCCCTATTATGTATTTATGGAAGGAATAAATCAAAATTCCTCCCCCATTTTATATTTTGTGTGTTCAAAACTTTGAGGTTTAGTTTATGTTTTCCATAAAATGCATCACCACAAAATCAACATGAGATCAACCTTTCTTTATCTATTCATTATTTACTTAACTAATTTTAATATTGTTGTTTGAATATGAGAAGGGAGAATCCAATAGATTTTCAATGGTCTTCAAAAACCTTATCATGAATGTATTTATTTCTTTATTTTATTATTATTATATTTTTTTCTTATACAAATTTTGGGCTTTACATGGCTATTGTTGGGCCATAAAAAATAAGCTTATTATTTTTGGTGGCTGTGCCTCGTGTGTGATCCAATTCAGCATCAACGCCATGAAAGATGTGCAAAAATACCTAGCATTATCTTGTCATTCCTCACTAGTTTTAAGTGATAACATTATATATATTGGACTGTTCCATTTTTTATATTTGTGATGTATTAGGCGTGTGTGTTTCTAGGACAACAACTAGGTTTCAATTTTATTAAATATTATAGTGCATCTTTATACTGGAAGCACTGTGTAGCTTGGGCCAATATTTTTTTACTATCACGAAACTCATCCCTTTCCCAATCTAGGAAGCAGCAAGAGCAAAGGTGTTCGGATGACCAACAGTGAAGAAAGTATGGAGTGTTTATTATGATACATTTTATGTTTTAGCTTTCAATTATAGTGTAGACTAACTTCTGTCTACCCTGAAGGAATTAATGGTACTAAAGGGTAAAAACGAAGGCTCAAACTGGCATTAACATATTGGTTGTTTTATATATTTATTTGTACACATTATTTATATTCATATGACTCTATTAGCCTCACAATTAGAGGTGGTAATAGATCACGATTCAAATGTTTTTTCACAACTTGTTTGAGTCTTTAATTATTTTTAGTTAAAAATAAATAATATAATATGATCCTTAAAATTTACAGTGTGCTGAAATTTAAAGCCTATTACCACCCTTACCCGCAACACATTTATTGTTTTGCCCTAGCTACCTACTACATCCATAGAAAAGTTTGCACATAGAACGCGTATGTGCAAAATGATTACAATGTTTATTTTTAAATACCGAATCAATTTGGAGTTGATGTCATATATGCAATGTTAGCTCGCTTCAGCCAACTCATCTCCAAATATGAGAAATAATGATCCTCTGTCACATATAACCTGTAGCTTCGAGAGGACTGTGTGGGATTGGGCTACATTCAAAAATTGACTATGTTACCATTTGTTCCACGAACATCGATTGTGCACTTTCTCCTGTCAACATGACGGATGTGTTCTTCTTTAGTGTTGTTCTCAGATACTCGTCTGTTTTTAGTTGTCACTCTCCTCCACAACTTCTGTTATATTTTCATGCCCAACTTCCTTAGCAACCTATCCAATACTCTACAAAGCAGAGGGAAGAGGTAACCACAGTGTGCTATCTTAACCAACATCGTGCGGTAGAGGCAAATTGGTTGTAGGAATACATGAGTAAACTTTGTGTCCAACAGGAACAGTAACTGGTGGTCCACTACAATTAGTCATCTGCAGGCCACAAATATGAGAAACTGATTTTTTTCATGTCGTCAGAGCTATGTGTTTGGTTTGTTTTCTATAACCTAGATGGTTTAGAGATGAATAAGCCCTATTTTTGGAATACAACCCAATAGAAAATCACTTTACATGACAATAATGAATTTTAGAAATACAATTTTATGTAAGTTTCTCGGTGGTGCACAATTATTCAGCCATGAAGCAAAGAAAACACAAAACCAGTCATGTGCTTGCAGCTAAAGCTCATTCAAATGCTTCAGTTGATCATTAATGTTTGCAGCCATGTGGTACATTATTACCCATCCTGCTAGCCAAACGGATACGTCGATTGGCAAATGCATACAGAAACAATAAGTGTGGTGTCTATGGGGGTTGTAGATTGTGGCTTACTAAGCCATTGGAGAGCTAGATCTGAGTAATTGCTTGTTCGTTTTGCTCTCCATCCATGTGGATTGTGTCGGATTATGTGGGTTTAAATACCAAACAAGTCAAAATCTTTCATAATTTTTTCCAATCCCATCCAATTCATATGTGATAGGAATAACCGAACAATGCCTAAGCTGGAGAAACCCCAGATGTAATGTGATATGGGTACAACAGTAATGGTAACAATGCTGCAACAAATATTTTTAGAGGTCATGTTCATCAAGAAATCCATAAACTTTCATCGGCCAAAATCACCGAAAATAAGTGATTCCCATAAAAAATAACTTATTTTTTTGTGGCCATAGGATTATTTTTAGCGGCACACTATATGTATCTAGAGTGTACTAATTTATGTCCAATGTAGGGTACTGAGTTCATGGTCATCAGTTCCATATATAGAGAACATGTTTGCTAGTGTACACAACAAGTCTGAAGCATTGAGAGAACAATTTCCTCCCTCACCGAGAGAACCTGTTGGATTAGGCTGCATCAGGGCATTGAATTCTCTTACTATTTGATCCACCAGTTGGGGCTAGGGGTGGTAATGGATCAGAATCCAAATGCCCCTTCACAAAAAGTTAAGGCCCTTAAATAACATTAGTTCAAAAATGAATAGGAATATGGCTTGATCCTAATCGGATTCGATCCTTAAAGTTTGTTGTGTAAAATTTAGAGCCCATTACCACCCCTAGTTGAGGCAAGACTCAGTGGTCTCGCATAGAGGAGGGTAGCGATGCTGCATTTTGGCATGGAAACTATAGGGATCCATAGAGATTAGAGCAGATAGATTAGAGAAGAGGAGGTAGTGGCTATGTTTATGATAAATAGAGGAGATAAAACGTGGTGGTGGGACATGGCGGTAGAGTTGAGGTCACCGTAAATTGGTTGAGCTTCTTCGTAACAGTGGGTCTTATAATTTCATCTGCCTCTAGAAATGACTAGTACCTCATGAGCTCGCGCTTCGCGCGATCGTTTTGACGATGTGTTTAATAGTTGATTCAGAGCGTGCATATGGTAAAGATTGTGTTGTTTTAAATATATAGATTGAGAATGTATGAACATAAATATATGTAGAAGTATATACATAGCAGTGATAAAATAATTTAAACATGTAGTTATTTGTAGTAGAGTGTTACAACCGATAAATATAGTATAATGAGTAGCCTAGATATTATGTTATAAAGGTTCTGGTTGTAGTTAGCTGAGCCAACAGATTTTTTTATTAGTCACCACACAAAATAATTATGCGGTAAAAGAGAGTTTGTAGTGACTACGCCAAGCTGAGCCATATGTATACAAATTTCTTAGGACAATAAAATAATTGGATATAATATTATTGCTTTCTATATTGAATGTATTTGTGAACATCAAGATATAATTAGTAGGACATGGTTTAAATTTTTTTGTACCTAAGCAGTACAGGGCTGATATATATGTTGGAGTCCCAATCACTTATAAATTGTAGGTATCACCGTGATGAGTATGTATGCAAAACCAATTGTAGAATATATTACTTACTGCATATTAAGCTTTGTAAACAAAATTTAGAGGATATCTTCAATTTGATCATATGCACAAAACACTGTGTGTAATCATTTTGTTTCTATTCAAGATGTTTATGAGACAATATACCATTTTCTTGAATATCTGATCCCACGGTCACACCATTCCTGCTCGAGCACTGGAAGACCACATCTCCGACCTCCACATTGCATGTCGCTGGAGCCGAAGCTCGAGCGTACTCATCACCGACCTCATCTCTGATAACTTTGAATCTGGACCCATAATTTACATAAATATTTCTTATAACTTTATATAAGTTTAGATTTAAAGTTCTCAGAAAATTCTAAAAATATTTGTATATGTTAGTTTAGCTAAGAGAAGATTCATGTAAAAATGGAGATAATTTTATTACTATTTGCTAGATTTTTTCTAAAAATAAATGTAAAATTGATTTAATTAATAATTGGGAGAAAGATCACTTAACTTGCTTAATAAAACAAACAAAAATTCTAGTAGTTTAGTAATAGTATTATTTAGCTCTACTAATTTGTTAGCATCATAAAATAAGAAATGAATCAGAGACAAAAATATTAAATTATTTTTATGTTTTTTTTAATTTTTAGTAATGAATCTGCTACTCTTAAAGTTTTAGGAAAATTAGAGCAAATATAATATTTAATTATCGATTTAGCGTAAAACTACATAAAATTTGGACACTAGTAGAAGACAAAATTGAAAGAGATAAAATGGGTGCCACTTAAATCAGTGTCACGTCATCTAAATCGCCAACTAAAACAGCCTAGTGGGTAATTTGACTAGTTTTATGAAGTTGAAAGGGTTAAACAATCGATTTTGAAGATGATTGGGTGAAGTAGATCACACTCTAAAAGTCAAGGATTATGTAGACTTATTCATAATGTAATATGACAGTCGCCACCTTTTGAACAATTAACTAACAATCCTGATAAATAAACATATTACCCCCATATTCTTTTATAAGACACAATCAAAGATGACACAGTTCACCAATTACACTACCATCATTTATTCATTATATTTTTAATGAATATACAAATTGTAGCCAAGACATTGTGATAGAGCAAATTTTATATTAGGGACTGGAGATAAAAATTGGTTACAACCATTTCCATCCATAATGGACTTCAAAAACAAGATACATTGGAGACTATATTCAAACTAATTGAACTAACTTAAACATAACAAAAGCAAACTAAATCTAAGAATCATCCTTCATCCACCGCATGTCGGGAGGCTCCTCATTATCGTCGTTCTCCTCCTCATCATCCTTGTCTTCCTCCTTAGCCTCGACATCTACGTCATCGACGATGATGACAACGATGTCATCGTCAGTGTCATTCATGGCGCCGCAGTTGTCATCCCTCGTGGCAAGCTGCAACGAGGAGACAAGGAATAACACTTAAGTTTTGAACCATGACCATCGATGATTAATTTGTTATACCTTGCTTTGAGGACCATCTTCCATGGGACCCTATGCGGAATGACTTGCGGCTTGCCGCCAACAGTAATGAGGCAGTCTGCTAAATTACATCCTAGAGTCTTTAGAACTCCGATGCGTTTGATAAGTATGGTGAATCCAAAACATTCAGAGCGAATGTGAATTTTATATAGAACAAAAGTTGTCTATGTGAGGGACGTCCATCTTAGTTATATGCTAACCTGCAGAACTTCCTCATACCTCCCAAGGCCAGTGCTCAATCTCAATGCCACTCGTAAGTGCATGATAACATATATAGCTAAATGAAATGCTTCAACTAGCAAAGCAACTTATGTGATATGTGATACCTTTGGCACCCTTTTGGACTATTTGTTTCTAGTTTTATATGCTAGGATACTACCAAGACTAGAGTATAAGGGAAGCATCTACTCGTGTATATAATTTCATATATATGTCCCTCAAAATGTGCTCCTCCAGTTTGGTTTTAGGTTCGGCGTGCATTCTACATAAGTTGTATGAGAAGAGAGGGTCAATGTTTTCAAGCCGTCCAATTAGTCGTGATTAGTCACGATTAATCGTCCTAGTCGGTTTGGACCAATCACGATTAATCGCCAAGTCGTCTGACTAATCGCTATTAATCACGATTAATAGCCCAAGTCGACCAACCAAAATGATCAACAAATCGTCCGACTTGAAAACATTCATAACTCATAAGTTGCCTTCCATACTCTATCATTACGATTATCAAAAGTTCTGACTATATTTTTGAGAGCCTCTTGTGTGCTCTTCCGTATACTAGAGTGGAGACAGAGTCAAATTTTAAAAATGCCAGGGTAAAATTGTAATGCAATTAACTGTATATCGAGAGTGAAGTTGGAACTGTTATCCTTGCTGCATGCGTGCATTATGTTTGTTCGAGCAGTCTTAGTCAAAGCTGAGACAAGTTGTGAAGCAATAACTTGTACCTCTCCATGATCAAAGAGTAGTTTACGTTGATCCTTTAAGCCTTGTTCGGTTGCATTAGGATTGGAGAGGATTGAGGGATATTAAATATCCTTCTATTCAATTTTAAGTAGGAAGTGATTTAATCCCCTCCAATCTCCTTTAACCCACACCTAACCAAATAAGGCTTTAAGGGTGAACCCATACTGCCACAGTCTTGTCTTGTCAGAGGTGACGGTGCAATAGCAGGACATTATAACAGTTTAGACAATTCATGATACCAATGGTCACAGTGACATAAAAGAGTATGGATTTCAACAAAGTAGAACTCATAAGAGTAATGCTAGTAAAGTCATTTTCATACACTTAACAAGGCTAATAGCATTGTGTGTGTGTCTGGGAGATAAAGACGGATCATAGCGTATTTACCAAATCCAAATAGGATGGCGCTGTATCGGGATTGAGATGCATCGGGATGCATCTTTAACATTGTACTACAAGTTTATTATGGCATTGTACTCAATATAATTGCTAAATAACAACTTTCAAATGGTAGAATCCAAATCGCTGAAGCCTGTCCACTTGTCGAGATGGCTTGGGAACATATCAACGCCTTCCAGCTTTGGATGTGCTATGGGCTTTAGAGTTTGGATTGGTTGTCGAGGATGAGATTGTAACAGTTGTTGTATAAGATGTTTCTGTAATTTGATGAGTAGTCTGAGTACCTCTGTCATCTCATGTGCAAATCTTTTAATTTATTTCTTGATACAACTGCATATTTCTATCAAAAAAAAGTGCTACGCTGTCTCACTTCCTGCTCAGAGCAATGTTTTCTAGTTTATTGAAGCCAGTATGAGAAGATGAAATGTCATGACTTATACATTTGAGATACACATCACACAAGGCTAGATGAGAGTTCAGTATGCCGGAAATGCTAGTTGATAATTTGATGCATAGATGGCTACATGAGGTTTCAAGCAGTTGTATACTATGTGTTGTAGTGTTGCATTTGTGGTTTACACAATAGCTCCAACACAGAGGTCTACATGTCGTGCTATTTTTCTCATGTTCGGACAGTCACCTCACTTTCCCTTGCAACTCCAAGATCATGTGTTACTGGCACTCGTTTTATGGATGCCATTGTCGTAGGCTAGACCACCACCAAGCAAACATTGCACACACAGATCCTGACATGCGAGTGTTGCTAAGCATATTTCTGCGAGTCTTACAATACTCACTGTAGTTTTCACATAATTATTTAAAAAATGGGTTGTGTATTTCCTAATGCCTTTCAAGCCTATGCTATAATAGTAGTATATTGAGGCATAGGAACAACATGCAACATGTTTGTGAACAAGGATGGTGGACTGTGAAAAACTAAAGGTCTCTTGAATTGTGTTACATTTATAGTCCAACGAGTTCTGTAGCACTAGATAATGATTGTGTAAAACCCTGTATTTTTTGCATTAAGAATATGAGTAATGGTCCTTGTCTTAGTGACCTGACATCGTTCCTGACTAACGAAGTAATTTAATATTGGTACTACATTTCTGTGATAAAATAGATGTAACTTCATGAAAGATTGCTTATACCTTTCTTATATTAACGATAAACATCTAAGTATACTGGGTTTCGAAAAACATGTTTTGTAGCATTGTAATGATCCATTTTGATTTATATCTTTGTGTCACTTTTCAATTTGTTGATGGGAAAGAAATGTGGGAACGAATCCAATAGTTGCTTAACAAATAAAATCAGAATCTGTTTAGAAAGAATTTGCCATACCCTCTCTCGACTATATTTGGAATCCAAAGGGTACAAGGTGTCAGAACTAGGAAAGAGAGTGGTGCTCAATCTCTTTTGTGCCTCTCAAAGCGAGCTGCCCTCTACAAATGCCATCTCTAATATATATGTAGCAACGTCTCATCTTCCATCTCCGTAAGCGGGTCTTAGGCTGCATCCCAACATTACAAATCTAAAGTAGGAAGGTTTTAACATTTCAACATATGTACATGTATGCATATATTTGTATACATGTTTACAATTAAGTTAGCTGGCATATTCATGTAATGATATATATAGTTTATTTTGTGTATATATATAAATACATGTGAGTATGTAAATCACCAATACGTTTCCTTTTCATATAGTATTGGAAATCAAAAGATACAAATTGATTGCTACATAATATATATTTTTCTAGTGGGCATGGTAAGCGCGTTGGGAAGTCTATTCCATCGAGAAACTCTTGAAGGACTAGGCGGGAAACCTTGTTAAGGAAGCTATACTAGCTAGAAATGCTGCCTTGATGAATAGACACACCGGTTGAGATGTTGAAGAATAATACAACTCTTAATTTCAGATATGCACGGACAGACATGTGATTAGTAAAAAAGTTATTGATTGTACTGATCACTTAATGACCATCCGACCCTCTTATAATTTGTTCTAATCCAGAACCAATTATCTGTGAGGAACTATATATTTCCATGAACTTTTTCATATCATTTCAACGTTGAATTTCGCTTGTGAAGCATTGAGCAGTTTCTTCCATGCATAAACCTGAAAGGGAAATGTGCTTTTGGACCATTTCTATAAATGTTTTGGTGATTAGATGTCCAACACATGTTATTGTGATTAATATGTAATAAGTGGTTGAGAGATGCAAATCAAAGAATCAAGGTATGACTCTGGCCTTAGTGAATAGTTTTTTATACTAACATATTTCTCTAAGTGCTAGGAACCTTGTCAAAACAAATGAAATTAGATTGAAGAAATTTGATGAAGTCTAGCCAAACTTGCACCAGCCTTCAGTGCACCAGACTGTCCGGTATGCACCGGACAGTGTCCGGTGCACAGGCTGGTCCAGCAGCGAACTTGCTACTCTCAGGAATCGACGAGGGAGTCGTGGCTAAAAATCACCGGACTGTCCGGTGGCGCACCGGACTATCCGGTGAGCCAACAGCGCCCGCGCCAACGGTCGGCAGCGCGATCAGCGGGCGACGCGTGGCCCGAGCCAATGGTCACCAGGCCGCACCGGACTGTACGGTGCGCCAAGGGGACCGAAGGCTCAATGGTCGGCTTCGTCAGAAAAGGAAAGAAATCGGGTACTGTTCATGTCCGGTGGTTCACCAGACTGTCCGGTGTGCCAGCCGATATAAGGCAAGAATTGCCTACCAAATGGAGATCCAACGGCTCCTAGTTGCCTTGGGGCTATAAAAGGGACCCCTAGGCGCATGGAGCACTAAACCAAGCCTCCATTGAACATCCTAAGATGCCTAGACTCCACAAGCGCGCATCTGGATCATCATGACTGAGATTTGATCACTTGTTATGTTGCAAACGTGTTGCGCTGTTTTTGTGTGCTCTCTTCTTGACTTGTGTGTGTGTGTCATTGCAGCGACTTTAGCTCTTGCGTGTGTTTCTTTCCGTTCCTTACTCTTGTGGTTTTTATTGTGATCAACATTGTAAGGGTAAGAGGCTCCAACTTGTGGAGATTCCTCACAAAGGGAAACATCTACTAAGGAAGAAAATCGTGGTACTCAAGTTTGATCATTGGATCACTTGAGAGGGATTGAGTGCAATCCTTAATCGAAGGAGGTCACCAAAATGTGGAATAGGCATTGGCCGAACCATGGGATAAAATCACTGTGTCTCTTGTGTCACTTTTTATCGTGATTGGTTTCTCTTCTTGAGTTCTCGCTCAATCACTTGTGCTATTGTTCCTAAGTTCAATACTCATTCTAAAGGAACAATCAAGTGAAGAGTTCTTGCCATAGCATCTTGGTTTAACATTACTAACATTTCATAACCAAGTTTGGGCTATTTAGTGTTGTTATTTACAGGATCACCTATTCACCCCCTATAGGTGCTCTCAATTGGTATCAGAGTTGTACTCTTCATTAAGGGACTAACCGCCTGAAGAGATGGATCCTAAAGGCAAGGGAATGGTGATCAACGACAAGGAGAAGGAGACCCTCTACGAGCCAAAAGACGACAAACCCACTAACTCAGGCTTGAGTCACAAGAAGAGGGATGGAAAGAAGAAGAGGCGCATTAGGAAGATCATCTACTACGACAGCGACACCTCCTCTTCTTCACCAAGGGATGATGACGACGAAGACTCTTCGTTGAAAAAGAAACTGTTAATCAAAACTATTATTTTTATTATTCTCGCATCCCTTATAATTCGAATGCCCATTTACTATCTATTCCACTTGGAAAACCCCCACACTTTGATGGAGAGGACTATTCATTTTGGAGTCATAAAATGTTTAGTCACCTATTTTCCCTCCATCCTAGTATTTGGGAAATTGTTGAAAATGGAATGCATTTCGATAGCACCGATAATCATGTATTCATAAATGAGCAAATACATAAAAATGCCCAAGCCACTACTGTTTTGCTAGCATCTCTATGTAGGGATGAATACAATAAAGTGAGCGGCTTGGACAATGCAAAGCAAATATGGTATACCCTCAAGATCTCTCACGAGGGTAATGATGCCACCATGATCACAAAGATGGAACTAGTGGAAGGCGAGCTTGGGAGGTTTGCCATGATAAGGGGAGAGGAGCCAACTCAAACGTACGACAGGCTCAAGACCCTTGTCAACAAGATCCGAAGCTATGGGAGTACAAGATGGACGGATCATGACATCGTCCGACTCATGCTAAGGTCATTTACCGTTATTGATCCTCATCTTGTAAATCTTATTCGTGAGAACCCCAGGTACACCAAGATGACGCTCGAAGAAATTCTTGGAAAATTCGTGAGCGGGCGCATGATGGTGAAAGAAGCAAGGTATGTGGACGATGCCTTAAACGGACCACTTCCTGTCTACGAGCCACAACCCATTGCTCTCAAAGCAACCAGCAACAAGGAAGTGCTACCTAGCAAAGTAGCACAAGTGGAGGCTGCTGGGCTCAACGAGGACGAAATGACGCTCATCATCAAGCGCTTCAAGACCGCCTTGAAGGGATGCAAGGAGTATCCCAACAAGAACAAATCAAGGGGAAAGCGCTCCTGCTTCAAGTGCGGCAAGTCTGGTCATTTTATAGCACAATGTCCCGATAATGACAATGACCAGGCACAAAGGAAGAAAGGGAAGAAGGAAGGAAAGAAGAACTACAGAAAGCGAAGGGCGAGGCGCACATTGGAAAGGAATGGGACTCCGACTGTTCTTCATCCGACTCCGATGATGAAGGACTAGCTGCCTCAGCCTTCGACAAGTCCTCCCTCTTCCCCAATGAACGACACACATGTCTCATGGCTAAGGAGAAGAAGGTACGTACACGAGATACACCTAAGTACACTTCTTCTAGTGATGAGAATTTTCTGATGATGATGAAATATACTATAGTGATCTTTTTAAAGGATTATATAGATCTAAGGTAGACAAAATAAATGAATTGATTGATGCACTTAATGAGAAAGACAAGCTACTAGAAAAACAAGAAGATATTCTCTTTGAGGAACATGATAAGTTTATTAGTATTCAAAAATCTTTTGCACTAGAAGTTAAGAAAAATGAACTATTGTCTTCTGAGTTGTCTACTTGTCATGATTCTATTTCTAGTCTAAAAAATTTGAATGCTGATTTAAATACTAAGCTATAAAAAGTTAATGTGGCTAGTTCATGTGTAGAGTATGTTGTAATCTGCAATAGGTGTAAAGATTTTAATATTGATGCTTGTAATGAACATGCCTCTACTATTCTTAAATTAAACAATGATGTTGTAAGTCTTAATGCTCAACTTAAGACTTGCAAGGATAACTATGAGAAACTAAAATTTGCTAGGGATGTCTACACCATTGGTAGACATCCCTCAATTAAGGATGGAATTGGTTTCCAAAAGGGGACTAAGAACTTTACAAGCCATAGGACTTCCAATCTCAACAAGGAAAAAGGGAAGGCTCCTATGGCTAGTAGTTCTCAAAAGAACCATGCCTATCTTTATAAGAAAGTTCCTAATGTTACTCATCATGATAAGTGTCATAATCATTCTATTTTTCCTATATGTCATGATGATGTATTTAGTTCTCATGCCATGTTTGCAACTAGCTCCTCTTATGCTCATGGTAGAAATAGGCCTAGGCGTAATCATGTTGTTTCTCTTGCACCTAGGAAAACATCAACTGGACCAACTACTCTTTATCAAACATGTGATGCTTCATTTGTACTGTCATGTAAAAATGCTAAAGTAGTTGCTAGAAAGTTGGAATCTAAATGCAAGAGAGACAAAACTTGCATTTGGGTTCCAAAATTTGTTGTAACTAACCTTGTAGGACCCAACAAGAGTTGGGTACCTAAAACCCAAGCTTAAATACCTTGCAGGTTTATGCATCCGGGGGCTCAAGCTGGATTATTGATAGCGGATACATAAACCACATGACAGGGGAGAAGAAAATGTTTACCTCCTACGTCAAGAACAAGGATTCCCAAGACACTATCATCTTTGAAGATGGGAACCAAGGCAAGGTCAAAGGCTTAGGAAAAATAGCCATCACAACCGAGCATTCGATCTCTAATGTGTTTTTAGTAGAATTGCTCGGGTACAATTTGTTGTCTGTAAGCCAATTATGTCATATGGGTTATAATTGTTTATTTACAAATATTGATGTATCTGTCTTTAGAAGAAGTGATGGTTCATTAGCTTTTAAGGGTTTATTAGATGACAAGCTCTACTTAGTTGATTTTTCAAAAGAAAATGCCGATCTAGATGCATGCTTAATTGCTAAGACTAATATGGGCTGGCTCTGGCACTGCCGTCTAGCACATGCTGGAATGAAGAACCTTCATAAGCTTCTAAAGGGAGAACATGTGTTAGGACTAACCGATGTCTGTTTTGAGAAAGACAGACCTTGTGCAGCATGCCAAGCAGGGAAGCAGGTGGGAAGTACTCATCAAAGCAAGAATGTGATGACAACATCAAGACCACTGGAACTCCTACACATGTATCTCTTCGACCCCGTTGCTTATCTCAGCATCAGGGGAAGTAAGTATGGTCTTGTTATTGTAGATGATTTTTCCCGCTTCACTTGGGTTTTCTTTTTGCAGGAAAAATCTGAGACCCAAGGAACCCTAAAGCGCTTCTTAAGGAGAGCTCAAAACAAATTTGAGCTAAAAGTGAAAAAGATAAGAAGCGATAATGGATCCGAGTTCAAAAATCTTCAAGTCGAAGAATATCTTGAGGAGGAAGGCATCAAGCATGAGTTCTCTGCTCCCTACACACCACAACAAAATGGTGTAGTAGAGAGGAAGAATAGGACACTAATTGACATGGCGAGGACTATGCTTGGAGAATACAAGACGCCTGAGCGGTTTTGGTCGGAAGCTGCGAATACAGCTTGCCATGCCACAAACCGGCTCTATCTGCATCGCCTCCTCAAGAAAACCTCATACGAACTACTAACTGGTAACAAACCCAATGTTTCCTATTTTCGTGTATTTGGGAGCAAATGCTACATCTTGGTAAAGAAAGGTAGGCATTCAAAGTTTGCTCCCAAAGTTGTAGAAGGGTTTTTACTAGGTTATGACTCAAATACAAAGGTGTATAGGGTCTTCAACAAATCATCAGGATTAGTTGAAGTCTCTAGCGATGTTGTATTTGATGAAACTAATAGCTCTTCAAGAGAGCAAGTTGATCTTGATGATATAGATGAGGATGAGGTTCCGACGGCCGCAATGCGAACAATGGCGGTAGGTGATGTGTGACCATTGGAACCACAAGAGCAAGATCAACCTTCTTCCTCTACATTGGTGCATCCCCCAACTCAAGATGAGGAACATGTACCTCAAGATGAAGGGCTAGATCGAGGGGGAGCACATGAAGAACAGGATAAGGAGGAAGAAGCTTCACAAATTCCTCCAACTCAAGTCCGGTCAATGATTCAAAGAAATCATCCACTAGATCATATTCTGGGTGATATCAGCAAGGGAGTAACCACTCGCTCACGTCTAGCTAATTTTTGTGAGCATTATTCGTTTGTTTCTTCTATTGAGCCTTTCAGGGTAGAAGAAGCCTTGCAGGATTCGGACTGGGTGCTGGCCATGTAGGAAGAGCTCAACAACTTCAAGAGAAATGAAGTTTGGAGCTTGGTGCCACGTCCAAAGCAAAATGTTGTGGGAACCAAGTGGGTGTTCCACAACAAGCAAGACGAACACGGTGTGATGACAAGAACAAGGCTCGACTTTTGGCAAAAGGTTATGCCCAAGTCGCAGGTTTGGATTTTGAGAAGACTTTTGCTCCTGTGGCTAGGCTAGAATCAATTCGGATTTTATTGGCCTATGCTGCTCACCACTCTTATAAGCTTTTTCAAATGGACATGAAGAGCGCCTTCCTCAATGGACCAATCAAGGAGGAGGTATACATAGAACAACCCCCTGGCTTTGAGGATGACAGGTATCCCGACCACGTCTACAAGCTCTCTAAGGCGCTCTATGGACTTAAGCAAGCCCCAATAGCATGGTATGAATGCCTTAGAGATTTCCTTATTACTAATGCTTTCAATGTTGTGAAAACTGATCCTACTCTCTTTACTAAGACTTGCGATAGTGATCTTTTTGTATGCCAAATATATGTCGATGACATTATATTTGGTTCTACTAATCAAAAGCCTTGTGAGGAGTTTAGCAGGGTGATGATGCAAATGTTTGAGATGTCAATGATGGGTGAGCTGAATTACTTCCTTGGATTTCAGGTGAAGCAACTCAAGGAAGGAACCTTCATCTCCCAATAGAAGTACACTCAAGATTTGCTTAAGAGGTTTGGGATGAAGGATGCAAAGCCCGCGAAGACACCGATGGGAACGGACAAACATCTGGACCTCAATAAAGGAGGTAAGTTCGTTGATCAAAAGGCATACCGGTCTATGATATGATCTTTACTTTATCTTTGCGCTAGTAGACCAGATATTATGCTAAGTGTATGCATGTGTGCTAGATTTCAATCCGACCCCAAGGAGTGTCACCTTGTGGCCGTTAAGCGAATTCTTAGATATTTGGTTTCTACTCCTTGCTTCGAGATCTGGTATCCAAAGGGGTCTACCTTTGACTTAATCGGATACTCAGATTGCGACTATGCCGGGTGCAAGGTTGATAGGAAGAGCACATAAGGGACTTGTTAGTTTCTGGGAAGGTCCCTGGTGTCCTGGAGCTCTAAGAAACAAACTTCCGTTGCCCTATCCACTGCTGAGGCGGAGTATGTTGCCACAGGACACTGTTGCGCGTAACTACTTTGGATGAGGCAAACCCTCTGGGACTTTGGCTACAATCTGAGCAAAGTCTCACTCCTATGTGACAATGAGAGTGCAATCCACCTGGCGGATAATCCTGTTGAACATAGCCGCACTATGCACATAGACATCCGGCATCACTTTTTGAGAGTCCACCAGCAAAGGGGAGATATCGATATTTATCATATTAGCACCGAGAACCAGCTAGCCGATATCTTCACCAAGCCTTTAGATGAGAAACTATTTTGCAGGTTGCATAGTGAGCTAAATGTCTTAGATTCACATAGCTTGGATTGATCTATAGCATACATGTGTTCTATGCCTTTGATCATGTTACTTTAATCATTACTGTCTTCAATTGCTTATATTTGGTGCTCAAGTTGTACAAGTCATCCCTGGACCTCACAAGTCCCTATGCAACTAATGCACATGTTTAGGTGGAGGATGTACTACAACTTGACTACCTTGAGACTAACTTGTTTGTTGAGTATTCTTGAAATAGTCTCAAGTGGCATATTGAAAGGGAAAAGTTAACTTGGACAAAGAAATGGCTTCCACTGCACTCCGGTATAAGTGTATCTTGTCCCAAGTTCGTACTAGTATTCTCATTGCCTTTTGCTCGTATTTGACACTTTTGTGAGGCAATGGGGTCAAAAGGCCAAAAGTTCTCCTGTGTTGGTGCTTAATGCCAAAGGGGGAGAAATTAAGGCCAAAGCAAATGGATCAGCCAACCACTTGTGAATTTCAAAAAATTGTAGAGTTAGAATCTTTGTGTTTGATCTAAACCCTCTTATTGCAAAAAAATTCTTCTCTTATGGGGGAGAATTCTGTTTATGGGAAAAACGGGGAGTTTGTGACATTTGATCAAATTTACTCTTAAAAGATCTCTTAATTTGCCAAAACAAGTGTTTTTGATATAAAGATAGGAAAAAGAATTTGTTTTGTGAAAATAAACCAAGTGGTGGCAAAAGTGATCCAAATATGCCAAATCCTATGTGAGTTAAACTAGTCTTCAATTTGCACTCTTTAGCTTCTTTTTAAAAATGATGTTGCATTTTGAGTTGCTTTTAATGTGTTGGCATAAATCACCGAAAAGGGGGAGATTGAAAGGGAAATGTTCCTTTGGGCCATTTCTATAAATGTTTTGGTGATTAGATGTCCAACACATGTTATTGTGATTAATATGTACTAAGTGGTTGAGAGATGCAAATCAAAGAATCAAGGTATGACTCTAGCCTTAGTGAATTGTTTCTGATACTAACATATTTCTCTAAGTGCTAGGAACCTTGTCAAAACAAATGAAATTGGATCGAAGAAGTTTGGCTAAGTCCAGCCAAACTTGCACCAGCCTTCGGCGCACCGGACTGTTCGGTGTGCACCGAACAGTGTCCGGTGCACAGGCTGGTCCAACAGCGAACTCGCTGCTCTCGTGAATCGGCGAGGGCGCTGTGGCTAAAAATCACCGGACTGTCCGGTGAGCCAACAGCCCCCGCGCCAACGGTCGACAACGCGATCAGTGGGCGACGCGTGGCCCGAGCCAACAGTCACTAGGCCGCACCGGACAATGTCTGGTGCGCCAAGGGGACCGAAGGCTCAATGGTTGGCTTCGCCAAAAAGGAAAGAAATCGAGCACTGTTCATGTCCGGTGGTTCACCGGACTATCCGGTGCGCCAGCAGACAGAAGGCAAGAATTGCCTACCAAATGGAGATCCAACGGTTCCTAGCTGCCTTGGGCTATAAAAGGGACCCCTAGGCACATGGAGCACTAAACCAAGCCTCCATTGAACATCCTAATATGCGTAGACTCCGCAAACACGCATCCGGATCATCGTGACTGAGATTTGAGCACTTGTTGTGTTGCGAACGCGTTGCACTGTTTTTGTGTGCTCTCTTCTTGACTTGTGTGCGTGTCATTGCTGCGACTTTAGCTCTTGCGTGTGTTTCTTTCCCTCCCTTACTCTTGTGGTTTTTATTGTGATCAACATTGTAAGGGTAAGAGGCTCCAACTTGTGGAGATTCCTCACAAAAGGGAAACATCTACTAAGGAAGACAACCGTGGTACTCAAGTTTGATCATTGGATCACTTGAGAGGGATTGAGTGCAATCCTTAATCGAAGGAGGTCACCAAAACGTGGAATAGGCATTGGCCGAACCACGGGATAAAATCATTGTTTCTCTTGTGTCACTTTTTATTGTGATTGGTTTCTCTTCTTGAGTTCTCGCTCAATCACTTGTGCTATTGTTCCTAAGTTCAATACTCATTCTAAAGGAACAATCAAGTGAAGAGTTCTTGCCATAACATCTTGGTTTAATATTACTAACATTTCATAACCAAGTTTGGGCTATCTAGTGTTGTTATTTACAGGATCACATATTCACCCCCCTCTAGGTGCTCTCAAAACCCTGTCATGCATACTAGATGGATTTGTTGTATTGAATACATAGAAACCCAGTTATCATGCAGCTCGGGTGCAACTGATGTTTGGGGTGGCATGCAGACCAATATATATGCATTTATCATGGCATGAGAACAACTATACGGGCATGTATAATGGAAAGACACCAAAATGGTTCTCCAAGCATAAGAGACAACTAAGAGACTCTATTATACAATGGAGTGTCTATAGTAATTACTATTTTACCTATCCGTTTTTCCTTGCCTTGATTCCCATCTCCAAAGATAATCGTGTTATGAGAATCCTTGTTCTTGACGTAAGAAGTGAACATGTTCTTCTCCCAACGTCGTGTGGTTTGTGCATCCGCTATCAATGATCCAACTTGAGCCACCGGATGCATAAACCTGTAAGGTATTTAGGCTTGGGATTTAGGTACCCAACTTGTGTTGGGTCCTGTTAGGTTAGTTACACAAGATTTTAGAACCTAAATGCATGTCTTAACTTTCTTACATTTTGGTCCCAGACTTGTAGCAACAATTTTATCATTCTTACAATGAATTACATAGGATGCATCAAAAGTGCGGAATAAAATGGAAGAACCATGAGATGCATTCCTATCCTTAGGCGTATGAGAACCAACATGAGAAGCATGGTGCCTAGTTCTTCTCCTATTACAATCACTAGATGAAGCAGTCATAGTGCGAGGAGTAAAACTACCATTGTGAGTAACATGATAAGCATTATGAGAAGTACTCTTAGCATGAAAATACAAATAAGCATGGTTTCTCTTCTCATGAATCAAATGCACAATATTAGCCATAGGTGCCTTCCCCTTCTCCTTTGTGAAGTTGAGGTCCTTTTAGCTCTTAGTGTTCTTGGTTCCCTTTTGGAAACAAAGTCTATCCTTAATGCAGGAATGTCTACCAATGGTAAAGGAGTCCCTAGAAAATGTAACTTTATCTACTAAACTTTTGCAAGTTTTAAGTTGAACATTTAAATGAGCAATTTCATCATTTAATTTTGCAATAGTAGAAGCATCATTACTACAAACATTAAAGTCATGATCTTTGCACTTTGCACAAATTGAAACAAGCTCAATTGAAGACCTTGCAACATTTACTTTCTCTATTCTAGCATTTAAATCATCATTTAAACTCTTGAGGCTAGTGATAGAGGAGTGACAAGAAGACAATTCAAAAGCAAGCTTTTCATTCTACTTCATTTCTAAAGCAAGAGATTTTTCTACTTCCATTACTTTATCATGTTCCTCAAAAATACATCCTCTTGTTTTTAGCAATCTATTCTTTTCATTAAGAGCATCAATCAATTCATTAATTTTATCTACTTTGGATCTATCTAGGCCCTTAAACAGATAGCTATAACCTATGTCATCATCATCATCATCACATTACTCATCACTATAAGAAGTATACTTAGGGGTATCACGGGTACTTACCTTCTTCTCTTTTGCCATGAGGCAAGTGTGATGCTCGTTGGGCAAGAGGGAGGACTTCTCGAAGGCGGAGGCAGCAAGTCCTTCGTCGTCAGAGTCAGATGAAGAGCAGTCCGAGTCCCATTCCTTGCCAATATGCACCTCGCGCTTTGTCTTTCTGTAGAACTTATTCTTCTCCTTCTTCTCTTTCTTTTCTTGTGTCTGGTCATTTTCATTATCAGGACATTGTGCAATAAAATGACCGGTCTTACCGCACTTGAAGCACGAACGCTTTCCCTTTGGTTTGTTCTTGTTGGGGTAGTCCTTGCATCCTGCTTCAATGCAGTCTTGAAGCACTTTATTACAAGCGCCATTGCTTCCTCATTAAGTCTGGCAGCCTCCACTTGTGCTACCTTGTTTGGTAGCATCTCCGTGCTAGTTGTTGCCTTGAGTGCAACAAGTTGTGGCTCATAAAGAGGAAGAGGTCCATTGGCGATGTCGTCGATGTACCTTGCTTCTTTCACCATCATGCGCTCGCTTACAAATTTGCCAAGAATTTCCTCGGACAACATTTTGGTGTACCTAGGGTTTTCACGAATAAGATTAACAAGATGAGGATCAATTACAGTGAATGACCCTAACATGAGGCACATGACATCATGATCCGTCCATCTTGTGCTTCCATAGCTTCTAATCTTGTTCACCAGGGTCTTGACTCCCCTTTTCATGGCAAAACACCCCAGTTCACCTTCCACAAATTCCATCTTGGTGATCATAGTGACATCATTTCCCTCATGAGAGATCTTGAGGATGTCCCATATTTGCTTGGCGTTTTCCAAGCCACTAACCTTGTTCTATTCATCCCCGCATAGATATGCTAACAAAATAGTGGTAGCTTGGGCATTTTTATGGACTTGCTCATTAATAAATACAACATTATCACTACTATCAAAATGCATTCGATTTTCTACTATTTCTCAAATACTAGGATGAAGAGAAAATAGATGACTACGCATTTTATGACTCCAAAATGAATAATCTTCCCCATCAAAGTGAGGGGGCTTGCCAAGTGGAATAGACAATAAATGAGCATTCAAATTATATGGGATGCAAGAATAATCAAAATAAAATTAACCGTTTCTTCTTTGTAGAGGAATCTTCGTCGTCGTCCTCCTTTGGTGAAGAAGAGGAGGCGTTGCTGTCATAATAGATGATCTTCTTGATGCGCCTCTTCTTCTTCCCGTCCTTCCTCTTTTTGTTTGAGCCTCAGTCGGTGGGCTTATCACCTTTTGGCTCATCGATGTTGAGGGTCTCCTTCTCCTTGTCATTGATCACAATCCCGTTGCCCTTATGATCCATCTCTTCGGGCGATTAGTCCCTTGATGACGAGAACAACTCTGATACCAATTGAGAGCACCTAGAGGCGGCGGGGGGGGGGGGTGAATAGGTGATCCTGCAAAAATTAACTCTAAACAAGACAAACTTGGTTTATAACAAGTGTTAGTAAAAGGTAAAACCAAGTTGTGATGAATGGAGGTGGAGAGAGAGAGAATCTCTTCACTTGATTGTTCCTTTAAAATATGTATTAAACTTAGGAACACTAACACAAGTGAAATATGAGAACTCTTTGGAAGATGATGATCACAATAAAGTAAAACACAAAAGACACAACGATTTTATCCCGTGGTTCGGCCAATGCCTACTTCACATTATGATGACCTCCTTCGGTCAAGGGTTGCACTCAACCCCTCTCAAGTGATCCAAAGATCAAACTTGAGTACCACGATTTTCTTCCTTATATCAAGTTTTCCCTTTATGAGGAATCTCCACAAATTAAAGTCTCTCACGCCTTATACAAATGATCTCAATCAAAGCACAAGAGTAAGGGGGAGTAGTAACACACACAAGAACTCAAATCGCAGCAACACACGCACACGGGTCAAGAAAAGAGCACAAGAAACAACACATCGGAGTTACAACTCAACAACGTGCTCAAATCTCTACTTAGCGAATCAGCAGTGTGGTCGCGAGGTCTCCGTGTTGTAAGATGTTCAAAGAATGGGTGTAGCTCCATGGCGCTTAGGGGGGGGTCCTTTTATAGCCCCAAGGTACCTAGGAGCTGTTGGAGCTCCATTTGGAAGGCCTTAATTGCCTTCTGTCCGTGGGTGCACCGGACACTGCATAGTGCAACGGCTACGAATCTTCTGATTGACTGATTTCCACTTTTCGGGGCACCAGACTGTCCGGTGGTGGCACTGGACTGTCCGGTACGCCAGTTGACCGTTGGCTGCGGTCGACGTGTCAACTAGCCGTTTGATGGCTGGCACACCAGACTGTCCGGCGCTCCGTGTGGACTGTCCAATGATTTATAGCCGCCGATGGCTTCCTTTTCCCGAGAGCGGCCCTTTCGGTCGGTCCGTGCACCAGACTGTCCGGTGCTCTGCAGAACGTCCCAGTTTTCTCTTTATCATTCCAATACTCTTTTGCTCCTTTTGGCTTGACTTCATAAAGTTCATAGCACTTAGACAAATATGATCGGTACCCAAAATAATTGACTAAGTGTTCGGAGCTTAAATATGATCGGTACCCAAAATAATTGACTAAGTGTTCGGAGCTTACCTTTTTCACTTGGTACCATATGGATTTGTGTTATGCCCACTTTCAATTGACTAAGTGTTTGGAGCCTAGGATACAAGCCCCTTCATTTTTTTTGTGAAATATGCACATAAGTGATGCTAGGATTCGAACCAAAGACCTGTAGCATTCTACGTTCCCTCCTTATCACTCTGCTATAGAGCTATTTGTTACTATGGAGGATATGTTTTTTTTTATTTTAATTCTACAAGATCCTTTAATACCATTTAGTGGCAAAACTGATACTAAAGGCTACACTTTAGTTGCAGTTTTTGTCACCAATAAATATTAAAGGGTTCAAAGCTTTAGTACCAGCTTTTAACACCAACGGGTACCAATGGATCCTTAGGATTACGTGGATTACAAACTGGTACTAATTCACACATTGATGATGCTTCTAATTCAACTAGGGCTAATAATATGGTCCAAAGCCCCTTTTGTGTAGTAGTTTTGACTTGTTATTTGAAGCTATAATATACGTAATGTTGGTAAAAAAAAGTCCATCGATGTATGCTTAACAAGACTGAATGTGTGTGATTAATTGAGGAGAGCACATCCCAAGACTGAATGTGTAGGACTGAGATGCACCAGGATGTTTAACATTGTACCTCATCATGATTATGTAGGTACTGAGTACGATTACTAAAGAGAATGACTTTCAAGTGGCACAATTCAATTCGCTGGAGCCCGTCCATAGATCAGAATGGCTTGGCAACATATTGATGCATTGCAATTTCATACCTGCTATGCGTAGGGCTGGACATTCGGTCTATTAGGGTAATTCGGTTCGGTCTATTCGGGTTTGTGATATTTCGGGTTCTGAAAAATAAGAAACGAAATTTTCAAAAATATTTTAGGAACCGAACCCGAATAGACTCACAATTTCGGTTCGGTCCACCGAATAGACCCGAATTATAGAGAGACTAGTATATTTTGTTAAAATATATACAATGAATAATTAATTGAAAGTACTAATACTATAACAAGTGACTATAAAAATTAGCATACAAAGATATATATAATATCGTTAAGATGATATCATTATTTCTAGCTAATAAGTTCATAAATCATATAATAATACCATCACATATTAAGAGCTTTTTTATATTTCGGGTTATTAGGTCTATTCGGGTTTTAAAAGTTAGGAACCGAACCCGAACCCATACACCAAAATATAGCATATATAGGAACCGAACCCGAAAACCCGAATAGATCGACAATTCGGTCTATTCGGGTTCGGTTCGGGTTCAGGTTCGATCTATGCGCTTTGAAGTTTGGACTGGTTGTCCAGCATGGAGATGGTCGCAGCGCCACGTCACCTTCGTGAACCTTTGTACTTATTGAATCTTTGCTGAACATGTAAATTAGCGACTGAATTTGCGTACTAACAACGCAGATTTTGCCAAACAATGCATTGGTGGCTCCTATTTCTTTGGTTGTCATTGTTGCTTAATAAGATGATTTTGTAAACTGAGTATCTGTTTCATGTGGTAAACTATTTTAAATTTTCTTCTTGATACACATGTACATTTTCAGCAAAAAAAAACGAGTGATACAGTGTCATCCTACCTGTTCACAGAAATGGCTTCTAGTTCAGTGAAGCCACTATGGGAAGATGAAATGCCATGAGTTCTTTTGCATCTATATTAGATCGGCAAAACACACAAGGTCACAAGTGATTTCAATTTTCCTAAAATGCTAGTATACAAACTGATGCATAAATGACTTCGATCAGTTTGAAGCAGTTGCATTCATGCTATATGTTGTACCGATTATCCTTGAAAGCAAAACATGCACATATCAAATTATTCACGTGTGTTCATTACAGCATAGTTGTGCTTGCATAACGTGAGGTGTGTGTGACATATCTCACATTCCAATAGTCACCTCATTATTCCTCATTGCATCGTCCAAATCTTTGAGAGTCACCAATCGTAACACGCAGTATCGCACATACACATCCTGCCATCTACAATTGACAATCAAATTTTGCATGTGCAAGTCCAATGCATAGCCCATCAGCACTCTACCGTGCTACAACACTCAGATCCGATTTCACATTATTACTTGAAATGTCGATAATGAATTTCTCGATGCCTTCCAAGCCTATGCTACAAGTAACATATTGAGTCATGGGATATAGCATGCCACATCTTTGTGAAGAAGGATATTTGCACCGTGTTACATTTATAGTCCAAACATTATGTAGCACCAGTCAATGATTATTTGAAACTTCGAATTATGTTCATGAAAGAATCTGAGTAATGTCCTTGTCTTAGCAGTCTAACAGTCTCTGAATGCAGAGTAAATTAGAGATGGTACTGCACAAACTACCCAATCATTAGTAATTGTGTATTCACTTTATGCCATGTATGAATTAAATCCTACATTCGTCGTCGTCTGGTTCAAAACATGCTAATGACATTTCATATTAATTTTATACTCCAAAAGAGTCTCCAGGGGTGTTTCTACACTTCTAGGGATCTAAATGTAATGGTTCCCTAGCGGCCGAGGATGGCGGGTTAATAATAAAAGTTCCCTGTGGCTCCTTGAAAGTTTGCCACGACGGCTAATACACAAGCTCGATTTGGCCATTGGATCTGATATCCAAGGCTAGAAATAGACCGCGAATCGGTATCTATTCTGGACCATAGCGGGATCGATTCGGTTCCGTCCGATCGTATCCGACAGTCCCCATCCAATCGGTCGAAACGTTATCTATGTGCTAATTGTGGCCGCATGCTTGGGATCCATCGGTTCCTAGCTCATCCCCCTCCCAAGCGGCCAAGCGCGGTGGCGCGCACAATCCATGCGACGGCGCACCGTCGGCACAACGACGAACCAACCAATCTATGAACAAAACTAAACACGTCAAGATGATTCACATAAAGAAGATCAAGGTGAACTCGATTGAGGCCATCCTATCTTGGATTAAGGCAACACAAGCTCTACCCACGTCTAGAGGCGGATCTGCGGTAGCAGACCAAGTCCAATGAGCAATTCCTTGCTCAAAGCACAATCATGCACCCTGTCATCGACCTCCACATGATACATGTCTATTGCCGAACACTGCAATCAAATCTTTGGACGCAGAGCAGCGACAAGGATGAGAATTGATCGTGGCGTCCGTGGTTCTCCCCTCCCCCATGGATGCATTTCATGGCTTGGAGCAGGGCGTACAGATGAATAGCATGAGGCAGGGATTCACGGAGGCTTCGACTTTATACGCCTAGGGAATGGTTCGGATGAGATCACATCCTGGGACACAAGATGGAGTTGTTGTGCATGGCTCAGACTCGTAACAACCTAGGGAAGGAGATGAGCATCACACTGGGGTCCACATGTCGGCGATTGGTGCACTTGTGTGAGGCAGTGGTGGGAGGGTGACGCCTTGGACCCACCCGACGGTGACCTAGTGATGGAAGAGCGGGGGAGCGAGTGCGTGACGAGGATGAGGCACGGAGGAGTTTGGTTCTCTGGCTAGTAGGGACCACAGGTTAGCGACCCAATGGCAACGAGATACAGGACTGGTGGGCCCCACAGGTCAGTGTCACGGTTTAGGGAGAATTGGGTCGATGGATGATTCCTTGGGCCGACTTTCATCCCAAGCGACAGGTATGTTCTTCTTCCTTTTCCTTTTATTTTTTTTATTTTCTGTTTTCCTTTCTTTTCCTTTTCAAGTACGTTTCAAATTCAAACTATGTTTTGAAATCTGAATCCCAATTAAGTGCACACTCCAAGAACCCAACATGATGCAAATTAAATGTTTTATCTATTTACAATCTTATTTATGAAAATGCTTTTAATTATGTAGTGCATACATATAAATGATATACCTTAATAAAATATCACTTTGTGTGTGTAGTTTACTTGAAAGTGAAATAATATCCATTATTTATTTAATTTTAGGAGAGGTTACTATCTAATCAAGGACAACCTTATTTCAAGTATTTTTAAAGTATTTCTAATCATATAGTTTCATGAGAGGAATAATCCAGTTTAGCAAATGGATTGAAACACTTTCTATTATTATGTTTTTTATTCCAACTTAAATTCCAGTTTCAAAAGTTTTAGGTTCTATATTTGACTAACAACATTTTAATAATGTCAACGATTTATTTTAGTAAGTTTAATAGTGAGGAACCCATATTAGGAAACATCTTCATTCTTAATCTTTTGGAGAAACTTTTATAAATCTCAAAATAGAACTTTGAGGTGTTACATCAGTCCCATGTGGGCACTAGGTAGAGAGCAATTGGAGGTGAAAGGCCAAATTGTGTGTCCTATCTTTTGGTTAATTACCACTAGGCTAGGAATAATGAAATAAAAAACATAACAAACAAGATCTGATACTATATGATTATGAGTGGGGCATGAGTTAAGTGTGCAACCATAATTAAGCTGCACCTAGTGATGGTTTGCGGCCAACATATCGCTCTATGTATACTAGCGCATCGATGACCAAGCAAGTCGTCGAAATATTTTTCAAAAAACCACAATTTTTAGGTTTGCAATTTTGGTGCATTCGTACAGTCCTGCTACCTCACACGAATCTTATCATCGAGATATCCATCTCGTTTTGATCTTTGCTTGAGGATGATACAACGACACCCAAAACTTAAGTAAAAAATTGCACTCACAACTCTGATGCTATGTAGTCCTATAACCAAACCACGTGATGTATTAAACAGATCGTGGTATCCTCAGTTAAATTATCTGATACAACACTCTGTTGTAAGGATGAGGAACACAAATCAAAGTACTAGGCTAGCTCCAGCAAGTCACCCTAAAGGGTTCTGTACCCTAAATATAGAGGATCAAATGGTCCTCTACGTCCTCCAGCAGCGTCCTCTAAACGGTTCTCTAAATTTAGAGGACGCTGCTGGATTCTCTATATATAGAGTTTCTCTAAACGGTCCTATATCCATTTGAATACTTTAAATAACCGGTTTAGCAAAACTAAAATATGTACAATACATTTGAGAGTATGACAAATACGTATGTGTAAAGAATAAAAATAAAAAATGTCTCTAATATAGATATTTGAGTATAGAGGACGTGATTAAGAGAACGTTGTTGGAGAGAAATGAGATATAAAGAATGGAATCTTTTAAAGGAGACTGTAAAAGACAGATATAGAGGATGGATATAGAGGACGTTGTTGGAGACAGCTTAGACTGTCTCTAGCAACGTCCTCTATATCCATTCTCTATATCTGTCCTTTATATTCTCCTCTAAAAGATTTAGTATTCAAATGGATAGAGGACCGTTTAGAGAAACTCTATATATAGAGAATCCAACATTGTCCTCTAAATTTAGAGGACCGTCTAGAGGACGTTGCTGGAGAGCGTAGAGGACCATTTGATCCTCTATATTTAGGGTAGAGGACCCTTTAGGGGTCCTTGCTCGAGCCAGCCTCAAGTAGATTCTAGAGACAAAGCCCCTGTTTGTTTCAGCTTTTTGGAGCTTCTGGCCACCAAAAGCTGCTGCGGACTGCCAAACGCTCAACTTTTCAGTCAGCTTCTATAAAATTCGTTTGGGTAAAAACCATTCAAAATCAACATAAACACATAATCGGTTGAGTCATTGCAATAGTAGGAATCTGTCACTTTCTAGATCCTAAGTCCTATGGACACCTTTATCTTCCTCCGCACGTAATCCTAATGATACTCAGATTCTCTACACGGTCAGATTCTCCCCACAGCCAGATTCTCAGAAAAGCTGGTCAGAAAAAAGCTGAACCAAACAGGCCCAAAGTATATACGTAGTAGCATCATTAATTTCTACCCATATATAGAGCATCCCCGTGCTACAAGACTGTGCAAAGTTCCAAGCGTATTATTATCATGTATAAATTGTTGCCTAAGGGTCTTTTTAGTTCAGTCTCAAGTCTCCACCAGCTCCGAGCACTGGCCTTGGGAGGCATTAGGAAACTTAACAGTTCACGAAATGGGTGTCCAACTCCAAGCAAAACAGATGCTACCATGTGATACATGACAGCAAGGAGGACGGTAGGCGTTCCTTGTGTCGTAGGCAAGAAGAGGGCGAACTACCTTGCTTTGCTCTTGGCGTCAACCAGTAGGTATGCTGGTTCGACGGTATTCGTGGGCTGGGATATTGACAGCAACCTTGCAAGAGTTTACAGATGTGGGTATGCTAACATAGCCTGCAAACCAAAGAATGAACATACCAAAGAACATGCACAAGTGTGGCTATCAAATATAAAAAACTTTGAGATCTGAATTGTACATTCAATTATTTTGTGCATTAATCCCTTTGGAATAAACCAATGGTGGGAGAATTTTCATCTCGTTTTTTATCCCTGTTCTTGCATACAAGAGGATATAAGAGTCTCTACAAAATGTAACACAGGTTCCTTCATGTCCTATATGCAGACGTGTGGCAGTTATATTTGTTTGAATTAGCAAAGCATTAAATCTACCCTGTGCATTGTAGGAATTCTAGAAACTTTTTCACGGCCTCTAAGGAAGCCGCCGAAATAACCGTGTGTTCAGCGACAATGATGTGGCCATTGAAAATATTACAATTTTTGGCGGCTACTGTCGAACCGTCCAAAATAAGATTATTGTTTTTATCGGCTATGGCATGGCCACCAAAAATAAAATCATTTCCGATGGCTATTGTCGGGCCATCAAAAATAAGATTGTTTTTGGTGGTTGTGGCTCGTGTGTGATCCAATTCGGCATCAACGCCATGAAAGATGTGCAAAAAATACCTAGCATTATCTTGTCATTCCTCACTAGCTTTAAGTGATAACATCGTATATATTGGATTGTTCCATTTTTTATATTTGTGATGTATCAGGTGTGTGTGTTTCTAGGACAACAACTAGGTTTCAATTTTATTAATATTGTACTGCATGTTTAAACAACTAGGTTTCAATTTTATTAATATTGTACTGCATGTTTATACTGGAAGCACTGTGTAGCTTGGGCCAATATTTTTTACTATCATGAAACTCATCCCTTTCCCAATCTAGGAAGCAGCAAGAGCAAAGGTGTTCGGATGACCAACAGTGAAGAAAGCATGCAGTGTTTAGTATGATACATTTTATGTTTTAGCTTTCAATTATAGTGTAGACTAACTTCTGTCTATCCCGAAGGAGTTAATGGTACTAAAGGGTAAAAACGAAGGCTCAAACTGACATTAATATATTGGTTGTCTTATATATTTATTTGTGCACATTATTTATATTCATATGACTCTATTAGCCCCACAACTAGAGGTGGTAATAGATCACGATTCGTTTGAGCCTTTAATTATTTTTAGTTAAAAAATAAATAATATAATATGATCCTTAAAATTTACAGTGTACTAAAATTTAAAGCCTATTACCACCCCTACCCGCAACACATTTATTGTTTTGCCCTACCAACCTACTACATCCATAGAAAAGTTCGCACATAGTACACGTATGTGCAAAATGATTACAATGTTTATTTTTAAATACTGAATCAGTTTTGAGTTTCTGCCATATATGCAATGTTAGCTCGCTTCAGCCAACTCATCTCTAAATATGAGAAATAATGATCCTCCGTCACATATAACCTATAGCTTCAAGAGTACTGTGTGGGATTGGGCTGCATTCGGAAATTGACTATGTTACCATTTGTTCCACAGACATCGATTGTGCACTTTATCCTGCCAACATGACGGATGCGTTCTTCTTCAATGTTGTTCTCACATACTCGTCTGTTTTTAGCTGCCACTCTCCTCCAGAACTTTTGTTATATTTTCATGCCCAACAATGATCCAATCCTCATCAACCTATCCAATACTCTACAAAGCAGAGGGAAGAGGTAACCACAGTGTGCTATCCTGGCCAACATTGTGCGGTAGAGGCAAATTAGTTGTAGGAATACATGAGTAAATTTATCTGATCCAACGTAAGCACAAATGTAACAAGTCAACTTTGTGTCCAGCAGGAACAGTAACAGGTGGTCCACTGCAATCGGTCATCTGCAGGCCACAAATATGAGAAACTGATTTTTTTCATGTTGTCAGAGCTATGTGTTTGGTTTGTTTTCTGAAAGTCGCCTAGAGGGGTGGTGAATAGGCGAAACCTAAAATTTATAAACTTAAACACACACTAAGGCCCGGGTTAGCGTTAGAATTAAATCTGAGGTGAAAGATTGTTTCTCTTGCCATGAGTTGCTCAAATGATGCATATGACGTTTGGGAGCAAACTCAAATCAATATTTGCAAGAAAACTTTAGAGATAGGAAAGAGGGCAAACAAATCAAATAGAAATGAACACAAGCGGACACGGTGATTTGTTTTTACCGAGGTTCGGTTCTAAAGAACCTAATCCCTGTTGAGGAGGCCATAAAGGCCGGGTCTATTTTAACCCTTTCCCTCTCTCTCAAACGGTCACTTAGACCGATTGAGCCTTCTCCTTAATCAAACGGGTCACTAAGACCCCGCAAGGACCACCACACACTTAGGTGTCTCTTGCTAGCTTTACAAACACTTAGAAATAAGAATGGAAAGAAGAGAAGGTAATCCAAGCGACAAGAGCAACAAAAGAACACAAATGATCCTCTCACAAGCCTTTAAGCACTAGAGTTGATTTTGGGAACTTGGAGTGGATTGAATACTTTGATTGTGTCTTGGAGTGTTGAACTTTGCTCTTGCAATGAATGAGAACTTCATAATACTTGGATGGCTTTGAATGAGGTGGTTGGGGGTATTTATAGCCTCCAACCACTTTCTAGTCGTTGGCTAACTTTGCTGGCGATAGGCGCACTGGACAGTCCGATGGCGCACCAGACAGTCCGGTGGCACATCGGACAGCCATTGTTCACTGTCTGGTGCGTGCCACGTCAGCGCGCCCATTGGGGTTTGGAGCTATTGACCGTTGAAACCCTTTGTCCTTTTGCTGCACCGGACAGTCCAGTGCCACACAGGACATGTCCGGTGACTTCTGACTTCTGCGCTCTGACTTCTACGTGGCATTTTCATCACTGTTCCACTTGGCAGCACACTCTCATGTCTTGCTCCAAATTTTGATTGTCCCCAACTAAATTTCTTTCTTGGTTTGTGTTGAACCTTATGCACCTGAGATAAATGATATATAGACAAACTAGTTAGTCCAAGTGGTTTGTGTTGGACATCAACCACCAAAATCGATTATAGGAAAAGATTAAGTCTATTTCCCTTTCATTTTCTATAACATAGATGGTTTAGAGATGAATAAGCCCTATTTTTGGAATACAACCCAATAGAAAATCACTTTACATGACAATAATGAATTTTAGAAAGACAATTTTATGTAAGTTTCTCAGTGGTGCACAATTATTCAGCCATGAAGCAAAGAAAACACAAAACCAGTCATGTGCTTGCAGCTAATGCTCATTCAAATGCTTCAGTTGATCATTAATGTTTGCAGCCATGTGGTATATTATTACCCATCCTGCTAGCCAAACGGTATTTTAGTTCATAGCTCAGTACACTGAATACATCGATTGGCAAATGCATACAGAAACAATAAGTGTGGTGTCCATGGGGGTTGTAGATTGTGGCTTACTAAGCCATTGGAGAGCTAGATCTGAGTAATTGCTTGTTCGTTTTGCTCTCAATCCATGTGGATCGGGTGAGATTGTGTGGATTTAAATACCAAACAAGTCAAAAATTTTCATAATTTTTTCCAATCTCATCCAATCCATGTGGGATAGGAATAACCGAACAAGGCCTAAGCTGGAGAAACCCGAGATGCAATGTGATATGGGTACAACAGTAATGGTAAGAATGTTGCACCAAATATTTTTAGAGGTCATGTTCATCAAGAAATCCATAAACTTTCAACGGCCAAAATCACCAAAAATAAGTGATTCCCATAAAAAATAACTTATTTTTTTGTGGCTATAGGATTATTTTCGGTGGCACGCTATATGTAGCCAGAGTGTACTAATTTATGTCCATTATAGGGTACTGAGTTCATGGTCATCAGTTCCATATATAGAGAACATGTTTGCTAGTGTACACAGCAAGTTTGAAGCATTGAGAGAACAATTTCCTCCCTCACCGAGAGAACCTATAGGATTAGGCTGCATCAGGGCATTGAATTTTCTTACCATTTGATCCACCAGTTGGGCATAGGGGTGGTAATGGATCAGGATCCAAATGCCCCTTCACAAAAAGTTAGGGCTCTTAAATAATGTTAGTTCAAAAATGAATAGGAATATGACTTGATCCTAATCGGATTCAGAAGAGGAGGTAGTGGCTATATTTATGATAAATAGAGAAGATAAAACGTGGTGGTGGGACATGGTGGTAGAGTTGAGGTCACCGTAAATTGGCTGAGCTTGTTCGTAACAGTGGGCCTTATAATTCATCTGCCTCTAGAACTGACTAGTACCTTATTAGCTCGCGCTTCGCGTGATTGTTTTGACGATGTGTTTAACAGTTGATTCAAAGTGTGCATATGGTAAAGAGAGTTTTGTTTTAAATATATAGATTCAACATGTATGAACATAAATATATGTAGAAGTATTACATAGCAGTGATAAAATCATTTAAACATGTAGTTATTTGTAGTTGAATGTTACAATTGATAAATATAGTATAATGAGTAGCCTAAATACTATGTTACAAAGGTTCTTGTTGTAGTTGGCTGAGCCAACATATTTTTTATTAGTCGCCACAAAATAGTTATGCGGTTAAAGAGAGTTTGTAGTGACTACGTAAAGCTGAACCATAAGTATACAAATTTATTAGGACAATAAAATAATTGGATATAGCATTATTGCTTTCTATATTGAATGTATTTGTGCACATCAAGATAGAATTAGTAGGACATGGTTTAAATTTTTTTGTACCTAAGCAGTATAGGGCTGGTATATATGTTGGAGTCCCAATCGCTGATAAATTGTAGGTATCACCGTGATGAGTCTCCATACAAAATCAATTGTAGAATATATTACTTAGTGCATATTAAGATTTGTAAACAAATTTTAGTGGATATCTTCAATTTGATCATATGCACATAACATTGTGTGTAATCATTTTGTTTCTATTCAAGATATTTATGAGACAATGTACCATTTTCTCGAATATCTGATCCCACGGTCACACCATTCCTACTCGAGCGCTGGAAGACCGCATCTTCGACCTCCACATTGCAGGTCGCCGGAGCCGAAGCTCGTGCGAACTCATCACCGGCCACTACCGGCACGCGAACTCATCACTGTTCAGCGCAACCTCACCGGAGCTCCACGCGGACACCCCCTGCCCTAGCACGCGGATCTCGCCCATCTTCGCTGCAACTACACATGCCCGACTACTCGTAAGGTAGCGAGAGTGCTGCACTGCATCGCCGCGGTGGCCTATGGCGGCCTGGCCTCGCTAGTCCTAGTTGCTCCGACGAGCCTACATTGCGTCTGGTCTATGATCACGCTCATACTTCACATGGCCATAGATGGCATATCGAGAGGTTGACAATTTAAAAAGCGACATGGACACACTGGGAGCGCGTGGTCGCTCCAAGCTTAATTTGTTGTGTGACAGCCCAAGGTGGTTAACATTTAGGTGTCGTTTGGTTCACGAAATGTAATGTAAATAGTAACGGTAATGATTCACACTCGATTAGCAGTGGTAACAAGTTTGAATAGGACAATATCAGTTTCTAGTGTGATATCTTATTACAGTTAGAACCAAACATGATTTAACATTATCGGTTACCATTCACGTTACAAATATGTGAACCAAAGAACATCTTATATCAGATCTTATAATATTATTGAAAATCAAATGCACATGGCAACTCCTCTTGCACTCACATAAATAATTGCCAACATACATTTACTCCTACCAAAACTAAATCAAACATATAAAATTAGAGATACTAAATGAATTTCTTGCGAAAACTTTTTCCAATAAATATCACGGAGCAAGAAGAATACTCATTTAAGTCCCTATTTTAGGGCACAAATCGAGTTCATGTTCGTCTCCTCATAATGTCTGAGATGAAGATCACCATGCCCCTTGGATGGAAATAAATATATTCATTTCACGCACAAAGAACCTATACAACAAGCTTGTAGGATTGCGAGAACCAAGTTCCTCCCTCAGCTCGTATAGAACATATTGGACTAGGATGCATCGGGACACTGAATATCTTGCCATTGGTAACACGGATAGCAACAACCTTTTTCTTCCACCCCATTTTTAGCTACTCAGCAGGCGCTGCTCTGCTTCCATGTTCCAAGCCCTCTAGGATCCACGAATAGTGTGATCCAGATGCTATCATCGGCATCTCAAACTAGACACTAATGGTGTACTACAAGATGCAGTAGTTCACCAAGGCACCAACCATGAAGAAATGCAAAAATGCATACCTGAGAGCCGTGCATTTGTTATGGATGGTACTCTGTGATAGGATGGTGTGGGGTTCAGTTGAAGAAATGGAATTTGAAAAATTCAGTTAAATAATGTAGTTGTGGACAATGAAACAACTAACCATATTCTTTTCGATTGTACCTTGGCTTCCTCTTCCTTATCCCTCACCATTCTTTGTTAGTTTGGTCGCGTTCTTAAGGGGTGTTTGAATGCACAAGATCTAATAATTAGTTCATTACAAAATTACTAGTGAAATTAGCTAGCTAACAAATAGCTAGCTCACTAGTAGCTAATTTACTAAAAATAGCTAATGGTTGAAATATTAGCTTGGTGTTTGGATGTCTATAGCTAATTTTAGCCACTAACCATTAGCTCCAGTACATTCAAACACACCCTAAATCCAAAGCTATTTAGCATATTTTCTATCATTGTTTTTAAAAAAAATAGAAATACAAAACTTGGCCTCTCTGTATCCACGTCGGATCTATACAGGCACATGTGTGTTGCTGCAATATGCAACCAATAATAGTGCACTTGTCGATGCGCGTACTGCTGTAGATACGGGAAGATAGAACATATAAATACATACTAGGCAGGAAAGTCTCCGGATGCATGCAGCATGACCACCGTTCATTAATGGGGTGTTTGGTTTGAAAAATAAATTCGTTCTAGATGAGGTGATGCTATCATGAGTGTATTCCTCAAATCTGATGTCACACCCGGGTTTTAGAGCACCAAGACCCAGGCGCGAACATAATCACCAGGCGTGCTGGGACCAAGTCTCACACATATGATGAATCATGGCACAGGATCGAATGTCACAACTTTTCTATATAATAGGAGTTCGGTACAAAATAAGTAAATAAATACATTATAAGGAGACAACGGTCCAGCAATCCAAAGTTAACTGGAAGACGACAGCCTAGACCTCTCACGAACTCGTCACAACATCCTCCAAGCACCTCATCCTGTGGTACCTGTTCTTGACCTGTGGAGGGTGTGAGACAGCAAGAGTGAGCTCACATACGTTCATAACTCAACAAGTTGTGGGAAATAATGTGCATGAACTCGCTAAAGGTGGGAGCTCACGTGAAGTGTAAGGCTTACCAAAGAGGATGATTAGAGCTGAGCATTGCTTTTAAAGTTGGTCAAAATTTTATTAGCAATTACTAAGTATAAGTAAATACCAACCCAATTAAGTAGTAGAACGAAAGTAACAACATCACCTGCGATGCAATGCATATGACAATTTGAATTTAGTTTCATAAATTAATCATGTGAGTGTCCGAGCTGCTCATGACCGTGAGCATTACTAGTATACCAGTTTTACACTCTGCAGAGGTTGCGCATCTTTACCCACAAGTCATGTTACCCATCTGCCAAGAGACGGCCAATCTCATACACCTCTATCGAGGAGGCGAGGTAAGGTAACACTACGAGGCCTTTACAAAGTTCCACTAGCTTCAGAAAACCCACTACAGTTTATAGGAAGCTCCAATGCAGGAATCCCTCGCCTGACCGCCATCGCAGCAAAACCAACCTGAGGACCTCCCTACACTGACCACTCCCCTACTGCCCTTGCCCCTTTCGGGTAAGGTAGTCCTCCACTAGCTTTCCTAGTTAGTTAGCCAAGGGTGTCCCATTCCACCCTTGTGGTAGCACTGTTTTCCCGGGTGGTTCTCCATGTTTCAATTAACATAATGATCTTAACATGAACAGTAAATAACAACTGATAATAAAAGTATAATCATGAATAAATGTGTATCTCTATACCCAAAACCACATAAAGCAATAGCAGGTACTACCCAAAAATTCAGTGGTAAACAAGGTATAAAGATAGTCAAACTAGGGTAACCTATTGGGTCCCATCAAAATTAACCTATGTACAGAACATGACTGGGTAAAAAGAAGTGATCAAGGGCACAACTTGCCTGGAACTTGAGATTCCAGGTACCAACTTGCTCTTCAGGTGACTCGTGACCTCACGCTAGTCGTAGCAATACAAACAAATAGTGTATAGGCAAAATTAACATCACACCAAACATAAGAACAAAATACACATTAATAATCTACATATTAAAATAAGATCTTAGGAATAGGAATCATTAATTTTGGAGTTATGGATTTTAAGTTATGAATTTCCAAATGTTTTATGTATTTGATACAAGATTAACTAAGAAATAAAATTTATTACTGTTTTCATATCAAAATAGAGACACCAGGTGATAAACAATAATATTATAAAATTATGAAATTGGAATGGATTAATTTGGAATTAAAATAAATTAAACATGAATTTTCCAAGTTTCTAGAATTATTTTTGTATTAAAAACTAATTTCTATAATTATTTCTCTATTTTTATTCCTCTCTGGACTGGGCGCCAGATTCTAGAAATGCCAGGGGCTTTCAGGCAAAAACCCCACAGACTCAGTTCTAACGCGCTTGTGGACTACGGGTTCTATTTTCTAATAACATAAGGTCTCTTTTGAATAAATACCGACGCGAAGGGGTACGAGCCATTCTGGACCGTACGATCATAAATCGATGGTCCCGATTAAATCACACCGAAGCGGTATACTTTATCCTAATCGGAGCCACTCGATCAAACATGAACGACTCAGATTTTTTTTAAAGTGCGATTTGTCCTACACCACCAGATCCGGTTACAACGGTTCGGATCATCCCAATCGAAGGGGGTATCATGACTTAATCCCTATCGTCTGCTACTCGATCAACGGCCAGATCTGACGTTACCGAACCCATCTGCACGATCAAATCTGAACCGTTTGGTATGATCCAACGATCAAAACTCTATCTTCCCCAACTCACCAGAATCACGGCGGCCACCCCCGCCCGCGCGCTGAGCTCACGGCGGTGCATGCCGGAGCTCCCGCATAGGTGCTCTATCCCTCAATCCAAAATGTTCTACACCATTCTCAGACCATAGCGATTCACAGGGAAGAGGTCTCACCAGCGTTTTCGTTGTGCAGATTCCCGCCCACGGTGAGACACGCACCCACGATGGTCATCAATTCCGACGAGAAATTGAGTCTGGCTCGGGAGAGGATCCTTCACTGGGTGGCCACGGTAACCATTCCCGAGCAATGGCGAAGAACTCCCTCCGGCAATCCAGTGGACCCGGCTGTTGGCATCGGCGACGACGTCAGGCCTCTCCCCCTGACCCGCACCTATAGGAATCCTGATGTTTAGGCGGCTAGCGATTGTTTGATGACCGCGACAACTTGCTTATATATACACAAGCAGAGCAGCCCAATCCCAACAACCAGCCCACATCGCACGAAATTTGTGTTGCAGCCATTTGGATTATCGGGGTTTGCTACAATCTGATGGAGTTCGTTCGTTAGGGAGGAAACAGCTGTCAAGTGGGTCCCACAGAGCCAGAGACTCAGGGAGAGGACCCAAGTGTGGAGCGGTGTGTGCCAGCTGACGTCCGGGGCCCATATGTAAGCTGCCACGACAAGAGTTCGGGCCAGTTGAGGGAGAAGCGAGTTGGGCCGGCTGTAGGGTAATTGAAATATACGCGGGTGCACTTGTTGGACCAGGAAATGGAGATTCGACCTAGACGCAGGTTTCCATCTCTTTTTTTCCTTTTCTAATTTAAATCTCTATTTGTTTTAACTATTTTAAATTTAAATAAGTCACTAATTCAAATCTATTTTGAATTTCAAATTCGAGTTTATATGCAACAACCAGTATAATCCTAGAATGATGCAAAGTTTTATTTTATTTATTTAGATAGGATGCTTCACATTCACTTATTCCAAAGAAGTCATTATATTGAATGTATATCAAATTAAAAATATCTCCAATAATTCAATATGCCATACCCTTTTAATTTAGGAAGAAGTTAATATGAATTCTTTTAACAAAAGTGACTTTAACTCCAAAGAGAATACTTTACATATTTCTTGAAGGGGATAATAAATTGTAACTCTTTTATTATATGTATAATAACTCCCATTGCTTTAAATTTTACTATTTATTTTAGAATAAGGAAATCAATGGTAGAGAAACTCTATAAAAAGGTATTCTATCTTAAATATTTGGGGTGAACTTTACAAAAAAACTTGTCATAGGATTTTCAGGTGTTGCATCTGATGGAATGAACTCATTCATCATATTATTACTACTTATTAGACTATGAAGAATGAAATGGTGATGGATCAACTCATTTCATTCTACAAACCAAACAATAAAGTGATGATATAATTGACTACCTAAATCCTCAAACCAAACACGCTATAATAGCATCTAAAGTTGGGCCATGTAACAGATGGGCCAAAGGCCGGTGTATGGATGTTTAAATATGGCTCGCTATTGCCTCGCTAAACTAACATACACAAATATTTCCAATATTTTCTAAGAACTTTGAATCTGGACCCATAATTTACATAAATATTTCTCATAACTTTATATAAGTTTAGATTTAAAGTTCTCAGAAAATTCTAAAAATATCTGTATATGTTAGTTTAGCTAAGAGAAGATTCATGTAAAAATGGAGATAATTTTATTACTGTTTGCTAGATTTTTCTAATAACAAATGTAAAATTGATTTAGTTGATAATTTTAATAATTTTATCACTTAACTTGCTTAATAAAACAAACATAAATTCTAGTAGTTTAGTAATAGTATTATTTAGCTCTAGTAAAATTGTTAGCATCATAAGATAAGAAATGAATCAGAGACAAAAATATTAAGTTCTTTTTATGTTTTTTTATTTTTAGTAATGAATCTGTTACTCTTAAAGTTTTAGGAAAATTAGAGCAAATACAATATCTAATTATCAATTTAGTGTAAAATTACATAAAATTTGGACACTAGTAGAAGACATAATTGAAAGAGATAAAATGGGTGTCACTTAAATCAGTGTCACATCATCCAAATCGCCAACTAAAATGCCTAGTGGGTTATTCGACTAGTTTTATAAAGTTGAAAGGGTTAAACAATCAGTTTTGAAGATGAGGGGGTGAAGTAGATCATACTCTAAAAGTCAGGGATTATGTAGACTTATTCCTAATATAATATGGTAGTCGTCACCTTTTGAACAATTAACTAAGAATCCTGGTAAATAAACATATTACCCTCATTTTCTTTTATAAGACACAATCAAAGATGACACAATTCACCAAATTACACTACCACCATTTATTCATTATATTTTTAATGAATATACAAATTGTAGCCTAGACATTTTGATAGAGAACAAATTTTATATTAGGGGCTGGAGATAAAAATTGGTTACAACCATTTCCATTCATAATGCACTTCAAAAATAAGATACATTGGAGACTATATTCAAACTAATTAAACTAACTTAAACATAACAAAAGCCAACTAAATCTAAGAATCATCCTTCATCCGCCGCATGTTGGGAGGCTCCTCATTATTGTTGTTCTCCTCCTCGTCATCCTTGTCTTCCTCCTTAGCCTCGACATCTATGTCATTGACGATGATGACAACGGCGTCATTGTCAGTGTCGTTCATGGCGCCGCAGGTGTCGTCCCTCGTGGCAAGCTGCAACGAGGAGATGAGAAATAACACTTAAGTTTTGAACCATGACCACCGATGATTAATTTGTTATACCTTGCTTTGGGGACCATCTTCCATGGGACCCTATGCAGAATGACTTGCGGCTTGCCATCAATAGTAATGAGGCAGTCTGCTAAACTACATCCTAGGGTCTTTAGAACTCCGATGCGTTCGATAAGTATGGTGAATCCAAAACATTCAGAGCAAATGTGAATTTCATATAGACCAAAAGTTGTTTATGTGAGAGACGTCCATCTTAGTTATATGCTAACCTGCAAAATTTCCTCATACCTCCCAAGGCCAGCGCTCAATCTCAATGCCACTCATAAGTGCTCAATCTCAATGCCACTCGTAAGTCCATGATAACATATATAGGAAAATGAAATGATTCAGCTAGCAAAGCAACTTATGTGATAAGTGATACCGTTGGCACCCTTTTGGGCCATTTGTTTCTAGTTTTATATGCTTGGATACTACAAGACTAGAGTATAAGGGAAGGATCTACTCGTGTATATAAGTTCATATATATGTCCCTCAAAATGTGCTCCTCGAGTTTGGTTTTAGGTTCGGTGTGCATTCTACATATGTTGTACGAGAAGAGAGGGCCAATGTTTTCTAGCCATCCGATTAGTTGTGATTAGTCACGATTAATCGTCCTAGTCAGTTTGGACCAATCACAATTAATCGCCAAGTCGACTAACTAATTGCTATTAATCATGATTAATAGCCTAAGTCGACCAACCAAAACAATCAACAAATCGTCCGACTTGAAAACATTCATAACTCATAAGTTGCCTTCCATACTCAAGCATTACGATTATCAAAAGTTCTGACTATATTTTTGAGAGCCTCTTGTGTGCTCTTTCGTATACTAGAGTGGGGACAGAGTCAAACTTTAAAAACGACAGGGTAAAATTGTAATGCAATTAACTGTATGTCGGGAATGAAGTTGAAACTGTTATCCTTGTTGCATGCGTGCATTATGTTTGTTCGTGCAGTCTCAGTCAAAGCTGAGACAAGTTGTGAAGAAAAAACTTGTACCTCTCTGTGATCAGTGAGTAGTTTACATTGATCCTTGAAGCCTTGTTCAGTTGCATTAGGATTGGAGGGGATTGAGGGAGATTAAATCTCCTTCTATTCAATTTTAAGTAGGAAGTGATTTAATCCCCTCTAATGTCCTTTAATCCACCCCTAACCGAACAAGACCTTAAGGGTGAACCCATACTGCCACAGTCTTGTCTTATCAGAGGTGACAGTGAAACAGCAGGACATTATAGAAGTTTAGACAATTCATGATACCAATGGTCGTAGTGACATAGAAGAGTATCTATTTCAACAAAGTAGAACTCATAAGAGTAATGGTAGTAAAGTCATTTTCATACGCTTAACAAGGCTAATAGCATTGTGTGTGTCTAGGAGATAAAGACGGATCATAGCGTATTTACCAAATCCAAATAATTATACTACGAGATGGAGTATGTAGTAATACACTGCATGTTTTTTAACACAATCTTGCACCAGTTGTTGCTCATATACACCGAGCCTGTAGCTATAGAAGTGAAAATTTTCCATATAACGCGCACCATCTACGGAATGTGTACGTAGGATTGAGATACGTTGGGATGCATATTTAACATTGTACTACAAGTTTATTATGATGGCGTTGCATTCAATATAATTGCTAAATAACAACTTTCAAATGGTAGAATCCAGATCGCTGAAGCCCGTCCACTGATCGAGATGGCTTCGGGACAGATCGATGCCTTCTAGCTTCAGATGTGCTATGGGCTTTGGAGTTTGGATTGGTTGTCGAGGATGAGATTGTCGCAATGTTACATTACATTGTTGAACCTGCTCTTCACCAACTTTATCTTCCCAAAACATGTTTAATGCCAACTGAACCTCTTTGCTGGTAACACAATTTTTGCAGAACAATGTATTTGTGTCTCATACTTCCTAGGTTGTAACAGTTGTTGTATAAGATGTTTCTGTAATTTGATGAGTAGTCTAAGTGCCTCTGTCATCTCATGTGCAACTGTTTTAATTTTTTCTTGATACAACTGCATATTTCTATAAAAAAGTGCCACGTTGTCTCCCTTCCTGCTTAGAGCAATGTTTTCTAGTTTATTGAAGCCAGTATGAGAATATGAAATGTCATGATTTATACATTTGACATACACATTACACAAGGCTAGAAGAGAGTTCAGTATGCTGGAAATGCTAGTTGATAATTTGATGCATATATGGCTACAAGAGGTTTCAAGCAGTTGTATACTATGTGTTTTAGTGTTGCATTTGTGGTTTACACAACAGCTCCAACACAGAAGGAAGGTTTACAAATCTAAAGTAGGAAGGTTTTAACGTTTCAACATATGTACATGTATGCATATATTTATATACATGTTTACAATTAAGTTAGCTGGCATATTCATGTAATGATATATATATATTATTATATATATATAAATACATGTGAGCATGTAAATCACCAATACGTTTCCTTTTCATATAGTATTGGAAATCAAACAATACAAATTCATTGCTATATAATATATATTTTTTCTAGTGGGCATGGTAAGCGCGTTGGAAAGTCTATTCCATCGAGAAGCTCCTGAAGGACTAGGCGGAAAACTTTGTTCAGGAAGTTATACTAGCTAGAAATGCTGCCCTGAAGAATAGACACACCGGTTGAGATGCTGAAGAATAATACAACTCTTAATTTCAGATACGGACGGACAGACATGTGATTAGTAAAAAATTTATCGATTGCATTGATCACTTAATGACCATCCGACCCTCTTATAATTTGTTCTAATCCAGAACCAGTTTTCTGTGAGGAACCATATATTTCCATGAACTGTTTCATATCATTTCAACATTGAAGTTCGCTTGTGAAGCATTGAGCAGTTTCTTCCATAAACCCTTTCATGCATACTAGATGGATTTGTTGCATTGAATACATAGAAACGTTATCATGCAGCTTGAGATGCAACTGATGTTTGGGTGGCATGCAGACCAATATATATGCATTTATCATGACACGAGAACAACTATAAGGACATGTATAATGAAAAGACACCAAAATGGTTCTCCAAGCACAAGAGACAACTAAGAGACTATTATACAATGGAGTGTCTATAGTAATTGCTATTTTACCTATCCCTTCTACCTTGCCTTGATTCTCATCTCCAAAGATAATCGTGTCATGAGAATCCTAGTTCTTGACGTAAGAAGTGAATTTGTTCTTCTCCACCGTCATGTGGTTTGTGCATCCGCTATCAATGATCCAGCTTGAGCCACCGGATGCATAAACCTGCAAGGTATTTAGGCTTGGGATTTAGGTACTGAAAGGGAAATGGACCTAATCATTTCCTATAATCGATTTTGGTGGTTGACGTCCAAAACAAACCACGTGGAAGAACTAGTTTGTCTAGATGTCATTTATCTCAGGTGCATAATGTTCAACACAAACCAAGAAAGAAATTCAGTTTGGGACTCAATCAAAAATTGGAGCAAAGGACTTAGAGTGTGCTGCATTTGGCGCACCAGAAAGTGTCTGGTGTGCACCGGACAGTGTCCGGTGCACCAGGCCAGCCAACAAACGATCAGGCCACTCTTCTGGGCACGCTCCACTATAATTCAATTCGTATATTACTTGCCTATTCTACTTACCTATGAACCTGTAGCTAGGCTTGAATCAATTCGTATATTACTTGCCTATGCTACTTACCATGACTTTAAACTTTATAAAATGGACGTGAAAAGTGCCTTCCTCAATGGCATTATCAAGGAAGAGGTCTATGTTGAGCAACCTCCCGGCTGAAGATAGTGAGTACCCTAACCATGTTTATAAGCTCTCAAAGGCGTGTTATGGGCTCAAGCAAGCCCCAAGAGCAGGTATGAATGCCTACGAGATTTTCTTATCACTAATGGCTTCAAAGTCGGTAAAGCCGATCCTATTCTCTTCACTAAAACATTTTCAAAAGACTTGTTTATATGCCAAATTTATGTTGATGATATTATATTTGGGTCTACTAACAAGTCATCTTGTGAAGAGATTAGTAGGATTATGATACAGAAATTCGAGATATCAATGATGGGAGAGTTGAAGTATTTTCTTGGATTTCAAATCAAGCAACTCCAATAGGGCACCTTCATGAGCCAAACTAAGTACATTCAAGACATACTTAAGAAGTGTGGAATGAAGAATGACAAACCCATCAAGACACCCATGGAAACTAATGGACATCTCGACCTATGTGCATCTCGACCGAATATTATGCTAGGTTCTTTACTCTACTTATGTGCATCTCGACCGAATATTATGCTTTCTATATGCATGTGTGCAAGGTTCCAGGCAAATCCTAAGGAAGTTCACCTTAGGAACGTGAAAAGAATTATGAGATATTTAGTTTACACTCTTAAGTTTGGGCTTTGGTACCCCAAGGGATCTACCTTTGATCTGATTGGGTATTCCGATGCCGATTATGCTGGATGTAAAATTGATAGAAAGAGCGCATCAGGGACTTGTCAGTTTCTGGGAAGATCTGTGGTGTCTTGGGCTTCAAAGAAACAAAACTCGGTAGCTCTTTCCACCGCCGAAGCCGAGTACATTGTCGCAGGCCATTGTTGTGCGCAATTACTTTGGATGAGGCAAACCCTTAGGGACTATGGCTACAAATTGAGCAAAGTCCCTCTCCTATGTGATAAGGAAAGTGCAATCCGTATGGCGGATAATCCCGTTGAACATAGCCGCACTAAGCACATAGACATCCGGTATCACTTTCTGAGAGATCACCAACAAAAGGGGGATATCGAAATTGCTTATGTGAGCACCCACAATCAATTAGCTGATATCTTTACCAAGCCACTAGATGAGAAGACCTTTAGCAAATGAGCTAAATATACTTGATTCTCAGAACTTTGATTGAAACATTGCACACATAGCTAATTCATATACCTTTGATCATGTCTCTTTCATTTGGTACAAATGCATATTTCTTATTCTTCTTTTGCCAAGGCTAATACTAATGTGCTTTCAAGTATATCTCTATAATTAGTCTTAGATTGAAAGGGAAATGGAGTATTCGGCAAAGACAAGGCTTCCACTCCAACTCTGACGGTATCATTTACCCTTTGCCGATACTCATGTAACTCTCAAATTGGTATGACCCTTCACTCATACTTATTTTACCATTTGGGAGAAAATATTAGGCCCCAAAGGGGGAGAAAATACAAAAGGGCTCTCAAGTTCTCTGTTTTGGTGATTAATGCCAAAGGGGGAGAAAGTATTAAGCCCAAAGCAAAAGGACCGCACCACCATTTCAAAAAATGTTTATTCCAATTAGTATTTGAGTTTATTTTAATTGGTATTTGAGTTAGCCTCAAAATGAATTTTCAATTGGTATCTTTAAAATTCAATATTCAATTGGTATCTTATTCAAAATATCAAGTTAGTATGAAAAATTTCAATTGATATAATATCACTTGGTATCAATTTCAAAAACCCTCTTGAAAGCTAAGGGGAGAATTCATTCAGGGGGAGCTTTTATTTAGTCAAAGCAAAAGCATTTGAAACAGGGGGAGGAATTTCAAATCTTAAAAATGTGTCTTGCAATCACATTTTATACCTTTGACTATTTACAAAATATTTTGAAAGGATTTTTCCAAAAGATTCGCAAAAACAAACAAGTGGTGCAAATGTGGTCCAAAATGTTAAATTAGAGAAAAGCAATCCATTCATATGTTCAAAGTCTCTCATTGGTATAATTCTAAGTAACCTTTGCACATCAATCTCAATTGCAAACTAGTTACATTTCTACACTTCATATTTGCTTTGGTTAGTGTTGACATCAATCACCAAAAAGGGGGAGATTGAAAGGGAAATGGACCTAATCATTTCCTATAATCGATTTTGGTGGTTGACGTCCAACACAAACCACGTGGACTAACTAGTGTGTCTAGATGTCATTTATCTCAGGTGCATAAGGTTCAACACAAACCAAGAAAGAAATTCAGTTAGGGACTCAATCAAAAATTGGAGCAAAGGACTTAGAGTGTGCTGCATTTGGCGCACTGGACAGTGTCTGGTGTGCACCGGACAGTGTCCGGTGCACCAGGCTAGCCAGCAAACGATCAGGCCACTCTTCTGGCATGCTCCACTATAATTCACCGGACTATCCGGTGTGCTACCAGACTGTCCGGTGAGCCAGCGGAGCAACGGCTCCCTGTGCGCCAACGATCGACTGCTCAGATGAACAGTGATGAACATGCACGCTCCACTATAATTCATCAGACTGTCCGGTGCAGTAAAAAGACAAACGTCTTCAACGGTCAATAGCTCCAAACTCTAACGGACGCGCTGACGTGGTGCGCACCGGACAGTGAACAGTGACTGTCCGGTCCGCCACCGGACAGTCCGGTGCGCCCATCGCCAGCAGACATTGCCAACGGCTAGGAAGTGGTTGGGGCTAAAAATGCCCCCAACCACCTCATTCATTGCCATCCAAGTGTTCTGAATTCAACATTCAATACAAGAGCAAAAGACTCCACTCTAAGACACATTCAATAGATCAAAATCCTCTCCAAGTTCCAAAATCAACTCCACCACTTAGTGACTTGAGAGAGAGAGAGTTTTTGTGTTCATTTGTGCTCTTGTTGCTTGGATTGCCTTATTCCTTTCTCATTCCAATTCTTGAGTGCTTTGTAAAGCCAAGCAACAGACGCCAAGTGTGTTGTGGTCCTTGCGGGGTCTTAGTGACCCATGTGATTAAGAGAAGGCTCACTCGGTCTAAGTGACCGTTTGAGAGAGAGGGAAAGGGTTGAAATAGACCCGGTCTTTGTGACCTCCTCAACGGGGACTAGGTTCTTTGGAACCGAACCTCGGTAAAACAAATCACCGTGTCTACTCGCTTTGATTCTCGCTTGATTTGTTTGCCCTCTTTCCTCTCTCTAATGTTTCCTTGCTAGTATTAATTTGAGTTTGCTCCCATACGTCATCTGCATCCTTTGAGCAACTCTTAGCAAGAGAAACAATCTTTTGGACTTGAATTTAATTCTAACGCTAACCCCGACCTTAGTGCGTGTTTAAGTTTATAAATTTCAGGTTTCGCCTATTCACCCCCCTCTAGGCGACTTTCAGGTACCCAACTTGTGTTGAGTCCTGTCAGGATAGTTTCATAAGATTTTGGAACTCAAATGCAATTCTTACCTTTCTTGCATTTTGGTCCCAGACTTGACCATGCCGCCGAAGAAAGCAGCAGAAACTAGCTCCATCCTTGCATCAATCGATCCCAATCAAGTTTATGAAGCTCCACTCAGAGAGGCATGGAACCAGAAGAAGAAGGCCATCAGCTTGCCCCCTCATGAAGAAGAGCTTGATGAGGAAATCAGTAGCCTTGAACTCATCCACCAGCATGTGGAGAAGCGCAATGAAAAAAATGCTTCATCTTTTAGAACTCCAAAGAAAGATTGATGAAGCAATTGAGGAAATGAGGAGATGTGCAATATCGAAGCCCACAAAAATCTGAACAATTTCTAGGATCAAGAATAAGATGGATGTGATCATGACAATCTTCGTCATGAAGTGTACAATGCCCAAGATCTACTTTATGATGAAGCTTCCCCACTAATACCAGAGCTTCAAGCCACACCATGGCCACCACTGTACAGGCCTCTTACATTACCTATCTATGATGGCCTAGCAGACCCGAAGCAGTTTCTCATGAGCTATGAAGCCACCATATCATCATATGGTGGTAACTCAACAGTCAGGGCAAAGTCCTTGATCATGGGAGTCTGAATTGTGTCCTAGACTTGGTACTCGTCATTCCGGCCAAGGACTGTTAATTCATGGCCGAAGCTTAAAGAAATGCTTCTTACTAGCTTCTAGGGTTTTCAATCCAAGCCTGTCACTACGCAAGCTTTGTTTTAGTGTATGCATGAGCCAGATGAATACCTTCAGTCATTCATCCAAAGGTTTCTTAGGCTTCGAGCTCAGGCTCTAGCAGTCCAGGATGACATTTTCATATAAGCTATGGTCAAGGGGCTCAGACCAGGACCAACTGCCTAGTATTTTGCAAGGAAGCCTCCTCACTACCTTGAAAAGTTACTACAAAAAATGGATGCATATATAAGGGCTGATAATGATTTCCACCAAAGAAGGGAAGAGTTCCACATATACACCGAAGTCGCTAGAGGCTTCGGAGGAAGGTACCATCCAAGACATGTTCGAAGCATCTATAATCGATCATAGGGTGAGGAAAGGATGACTCAATCATAGAGTCAATCAGGACAACATGCAAGCTCTCAGCAACAAACTTCTCATAGCACATTTCGACCACCTTATCCGAGAGGAAGGGGAGGCAGAAGATTTGGTGGAAGATTCAATGTGCCCCCAAGGAAGCAATTCTACTTGTTTTGTGGTGAGGACATGGGCCACACTACAAGAACATGCCATCATACCATCAACAAGCAGAAAGAGCTTGCTTCGTTAGCTACTCAACCTTTGCAGCTAAAAGAGGTGTTCAGTAAATCTTCATACTGTTCACCCTACATCCCCTAATATGTTCAAACTCAGTCGCAAGAGCCAAGGCCAAGTCTGTCTTCGGCCTCAAATGCCTCAAGCAACCCAGTGATGAATACATGGTCACCAGTTGCCTCCTTCAGGACCACCTCCCTATGATCAAGTTCCCGCTAATCAGCCCAAATTCCCAAGGCAAGACCTACAAGAAAGGGACAGAAGGGAGGGATCTGTAACATGTACTGTCAACAGCATGGTCCCGAAAACGAAGCACGTATATTGAGCACCCTAAGGGGCTAGGTAAGTGAGCCCGAAGCTATCAATAGGCCACTAATGTATCCTTACATTTACTTTTGCAAGTCTTTTGATATCATCTAAATCAGTAAAATAAAGATTCAGTATCTTTGAGTCCAACAGTGAAAAAATGTTGTAGAGCTATGTTTTATTTCACCTTAATGGTGAAAAATCTCCGAGGTCATTCCTAAGGGAATGCAGAGCTATGATTTATTTCACCCAAGTAATGGTGAAAAATCTCCAAACCGTTCCTAAGGGAATGCAGAGCTACGATTTATTTCACCTAAGTAATGGTGAAAAAGCTCCGAAGTCATTCCTAAGATAACACAGAGCTATCGTTTATTTCACCTAAGTAATGATGAAAAAGCTCAGAAGTCGTTCCTAAGAGAATGCAGAGCTATCTTCTAAGCTAATGAGAAAAAGCTCCAAAGTCGTTCCCAAGGGAATGGAGAGCTATATTTTGTTTCATTTGAAGCAATGGTAAGGAAAAAAAATCCAAAAACATCCCTTAGGGGATGCAGAGTTGTGATTCGTTATATCCAAAAAAATATGTACACACGTTTCTTTTGAAATATGTGAAAAGAAGGGAAGGTATTTTTTACCATCGGCTCAAAAATGCATGATTAAAAATTTCACACATCTCAAAAGAAAAGGAGAAAAAGTGAAACGTAAATGCAAATATATTACAAAATAGACGAAGAAACTTCGGAAGAAGTTTTGGATGCCTCGAATTATTACAATAAAACGACATTGTTCTTTACACAAATCAATTTCCTAGGTCACTTCACACCGCTTCATCGTAAATCTGTTCGCAGATCTTCAAGATTGCATCATCTTCATCTTTCTTTATTGCCTGGCAGAGATGGCCTCAACTTCGGCAGCAACATCCTTGGCTTCAGCTTTGGTATGTTTTACCTCAATCATGACCTGTGAAGTGGAAACTTTTCAACAATGGTTAGTAAAGCAATTATTCGAAAAAAGTTCATGAAAATTTAGAAAACATGGAAAGTCAAATACCTTTGGGTTTTTACTATAAAGCTTTTTTTCTAATGTCCATAGCCTTTTTGGCTGCTTGCCTTGCCTATAGAGATTTTACAGTCAGCATAACCATGACACACGAAGGTAAAAGATGAAGGTAACAAAGCGCGTACCTTCTCTCTATTTTTATGGATTCCTCAATGCCTAACTCTTTTCCATCCCTCTTCCAAATCTCAGATAAGAATTTTTTGGACCATTCTAAAGCTTCGACAGTTGACCTTCGGACATGATCAGCGGAGACTTTGAAGTTAGGATCCGAGCAAGCCTTCATGTGTTTGCACCCGACTTTCAGTAGAACCGAAGCAATGCTTCGGGCGCCTATCCAAGCATAATAGTCCTCTCGAGCAGAGAGGACACCCTCAAACGCGCGGGTCTCTTTGAGTACCCACCTCATCAAACTCTCTAAGTCAAAATCCAATAAAAACTCTTTGGACAGAGCTTCGGCAGCAGAGAAGGTCTTCAACATCTCTTTGTGCCATCTGTTCCCAAGGGTATGACAGTTGGCTAACAAGATTCGGTAATTTTCATTCAACCCTCTCACATGGTTTATCTTAGCCTTCATATCACTAATCTTTACTTGACCACTGCTAAGATTGACAGCCACTTTGGCGGATGACTGCCTTAGTTTTGTCATTACAATTTCATACGCCTTCCTCATCTGCCCCATCACAGCTTCAAGTGATGCAATGTGTTTCTTTTGTTTAGCATTTAAAGTTTCAAGCCTAGCTTTCTCCTCGTGCATAGTCTGGACTTCGGTCCGACTATCAATAAAATATTTTTCTAATATCTTCAAAGACTTTTCCTTTTCTTCACAATTGAACCGAAGTCCAGACACTTTGAATCTAAGCTTCAAAATTTCTTTCTGGACAGCTTTCTTCTCAACATTTCTCTTGTTCTTCCAAGCTTTTCCTAGGAACAGGCCCTGCGAAATTACAAAGGATAAGTCGTTTCGTCAAAGCCACCCGAAGCTAAAAAAGCTAATAAAAATTACCTTGAGATGAGTATAAGCCAAATAATCAGAAAATTCTTCATCAGACATAGTTGATAACATCGCTTCCAGCTTCAGAAAGCCAACATTGTCAGCCATATAGCGGCAACCTCTATCTCCATGTTGTGATGGCAGCAATACAAATAATCATCTTGCTTGCCCCAAAATGGTGGACCCCAAAGGATACCCTAGTTGTTCGGTGGAGCCAACGGCTTCAACCATCTGCTTTGTGCCCATTACCTTCCCTACGGCATGGTGAACCCGATATCTTCGGCCACCCAAGACTTGGTCGAAGGTCCCTTCCCCATGTGGAGTGTCATATTTAATAGCCTTTTTGGCCTCTTCAAGTTCAGCAGGCCCTTTTCCTTTCTCTTCTGCTACGGCAGGTTTGGATGAACATTTGTCTTCGGCGGCTGCTATAATCATCGAAGGAGTCACAACTTCTTCAGTCCGTTCAAGTTCTGGACTATTCGGACTAATCTTTTCTTCAGCAGGTGGTGTGGGGTCCTTCATCACTAGTGTCGTGACGGTAGTATCCTTCTCAGCTTCTTCTTTGAAGGTATCGAAGAATGAACTCATCAGTGGACCTATTCACTCCCCGTCATCTTCTTCTTCATCACTCTCTAGAAGCATCTCCAAAGGCTTAACCTTTTGCGCTATCAAATAGATAGCCTCTTCAAATTTAAGTTCATCGGCCCTCATGGGAGGGAGCTCTTCAATCTCAACATCTATCTTAGCTTCGGGTGTAGCCTAGAAAATTCAAAGTAGAAAATTAATAAAATAAGTTTACAACAGATATACCTAAAATCAAAAAGCTTAATTACTAGAATCTCCTCGGAGGCTTGAGGAGTTGACCCGGCGTGCACCTTCGGCATCTTGCTTCGCCTCGTAGTCACTTTCTTCTTTCTCTTCTTTGAAACCTGAACCATGGTAGGGTAGTTAGGATAAAAGAACCTGATGGCATCAAAGACACGATTCAGTCGACGCCTCTTTTGGGCTCCGAAGGCCTGTTGCAGAGCCTCGGCTTCGGACTTGCTATAATTACCAAGAATTTCATTTCATCTCGCTTCAACATAATCTAGCCAACCATCACTGGGTTCTCCAAACTCATCTTCGAATCTATACTTATAACGAAGGCTAACTAGCCCATGCTTAGCATCCGAACCATCCCCTTTAGACACCTTCGGCATGTCCCACTCAACTGCTAGTGGTCATGTTTTAAAAGCTAGGAACTCCTAAACAAGATCTCTCGTTCCAATATAGGTGCTAACAACATTGAAGGAAACTATGGTAGTCTAGGCTTCGAAGTTGACATAGCATGTCGGCTTCTTAAAATCAAAACTTGTGACAATAGGAGTTTGAATGATGCATGATATGTCAGCTCGTGCAATCAAGTCGTTCTTCATATAAAACCATTGCTTCGCCCACTCATTAGGCCACTTGCTTCGATAAGCAAGGGCTAGGAACATTGAACCTCTTCGATACACAAAGTTATAGCAACCAAAATTATTATGAAGGACCTTTGTCGCCTTCGTTTGGAAGTGCAGTTCATTAATATGACTAAAAGCCTCGTAGAAAGCTTCGGCATCAAGTTTGATTCCTTGACTTTGAACAACCAAATAAAAATTCCTAAACGCACTATAGCGTTCAGGGTAAGCTAATGAAGATAAATGTTAAACCTCTTTAACATTGCGACTACCGTCTTATGTAAAGGAAACCTAAGACCGGCCTTTAGAAAGCACCAAAACACAACGACTTTGTGTTTCCTCGGACTTGGTACCAATTCATCACCCCCTAACCACAGCCACTCAATATTGTCAATGTAGCCGAAGTGATTAAGTACCTCGATATGTCCTTCTTTAATCTTGGACTTCCCAAAGTCTACATGGCTAGGCTTTATGGAGTGTATGATCGTGTTGTCCTCCTCAATTCCTATGTTGTCGCTATGCTTCGACTGATTTAGAGAACCGGCTTCGGCCTAGGAAGCAGTAGCTCTCGTCGCTGAAACAAGTACCTTGGTCTATGCCACTGGCACATCTGTTGAAGGTGACAGCGACATCTTTGCAAAGCTCTAAGATAAAAGAAGATGATCTCTAAACTGGCTAATGCTGGTTTGGAAGCAAGCAGACAAGATTTGAAGCTAGCTTCGAAGGTGGAGCAGGCACTAGCAGCACTGAATACAAGCAGCAAGAGCCTTACCCTATAACGCTTGGTACCGCCCCGTTTTATATACGCAATCGTTTGACTTTAATGGCTACACCCAATGGCCACTAAGTCCCACAATGTAGGACTGCCATTTGCATAACGAGCTTCAAAAAGGTGTTTTTCAGACCTTCAAAACAAGGCCACCTAATTATACTTTTTTGCGATCTAAGCTTGTTATGAAACAACGAATTCATCCTGCAAGGGGCTACTGTTGGGGGCATACACTGCAAATGGCCCTTTGATTAGTTGTGTTACATGGTTGCCCTAAGGATACAATGAAAAAGCCATGCTGAAGGTCACTTGTTGATGAAGAAACAATTAGCCGCCTAACACATAACTTCGGTCATGAGTAAATGTCTTTCAGGAACACTTCTTCTTACAGATGAAGCTGGCCTTCGACCAGAGAAGTAATCAAAGACGCTTCGTCTGTGCGCAAGCAACACAAACGGTAGACGAAGGTGGTGGCTTCAAGCGTGAGTCAAAACGGAAGTCAATAAAATGACGAAGGCCAAAACCTACAAAGATGAAGGCAGGAAAATACGATATTATCCTTATATCATCTATAAACATCATGTGAAAGTCCTGGTGGGCATTATTATAAATCTGTACAAAGTCAGTTTGTTTCCCTTATAAATAGATGAACAATACCCTCCATAAGGTAGCTTGTTCTGGACCCCCAGCTTCATAGTTCTTAGCCTCCAAAGAACCATCGTGCATCCTATCGCTCAGGAGCCGGAGGTATGCTTGTAAATATGTCCAATGTAATGAGAAATACATTGAAAATGCCAAGGCATCAGATATAAGCTCTTGTGTGTCATTTCATATGTCTCTTCCTATCACATTTTTGCGTATGATGTATGTGTTTGTTCAAAAACCTTTGTCCTGTGTCTTCATACTCCGAAGGAGCATCAACCTCAGGATGAAGTTTTTCATATCACATCGACTTGATACTCAGAATCTTTGGTGGATTGAAATCAAGTACATGACAGTTTCAATTTTTATTATGTATTTGAATCTTCGCCTTCAGATAATTACACCGAAAGTGTATTATCTTAAGGAACAAGGTTCTCATTTCTCAACTTTGTATTGCCTTGTTTTTGATTCCATGCAGCAATTGAAAACAAGTGACCAACACTAACTATGTCTGTCTAAGTGCTAGGGAACCTCTCAAGTCAAGCCAAAAGAGGGCAAAGAAGTTTGGCACAAAAGAGAAGAAAGTGGCTAGGTCAGGGCAACGCCGAACAGTCCAGTGTCACTCACCAGACAGTGTGGTGTGCACTAGACAGACCGATGCTTGTATGACCGAACTAGTCAGCCTCGGCCTTAGTTGGGCCTCGTCAGCTAAAAATCACCGGACAGTCCATGCTGAGCACCAGATAGTCCGGTGTGCCACGCGACCAACGGCTATTCGGCCATGTTAGCTGTGATACCCCAATTTTCTGAAAAGAAGCTAAATTTCCATTTCTCTTTTCTTTCATGTTCTTGTGGCATTGGGGTTTGGAGTTTCAGGAGGCATTCCTCAGGGAAACAGTAGATCTTTTGGCATTTTTTCTGCTAGGGTCGGGAGCTCAGATGGGAGAGCGAGTTTGGGCCATTGATCTCGATCCGATGGATGGGAGCCCCCCTCTCCTCCCCAACCCTAGCTGACCCCCTCTCCCTCTCCCCAATTGTTGCAGCCGCACCCTCCCTCTTCCTCTCCTCCCCATTTGCAGCCGCCCTCTACCCTCTCCACGACTTCCTCCCCCCTCTAGATCTCCCCCCACGCAGCAAGGATCGAGAAGAGGAGGAGCACGTTGAATTGAAGAGGAAGAGAGGATCAAGGAGATGTTCTACCCCATCTCTTCTTGTAGTTTTTCTTGGGGAAACCCTAGGTAAGGATAAGATCTATGTTCCTCCCTGTAATTATATGTTTTTGGAGGTTATGAATCATGGGGATTGAAGGATTAGAGGTTGGATTAGATGGGGGGTTAGTTTTTTATCTCAAAATTAGTTTATGCAGAATGGCAGATTCGAATGTTTCTATTCCTACCAGTTTTCCGTGCTCTTAGTGGCCTCAAAAAAATAAAAAAGTCTATCTATGAGTCGTAGATAATTTGTAGATCTTTCCGTGGCCGCGAAGAATACCCCAATCGGACATCAGATCAGAAAGTTATTGCAGTTTGATTATAGCAGTTTTTCAGTCTCACAATTCTGTGTAGAATCTGTTCTCTTAAGATTTAGGAAATTTTATCAACAGAATTAAACTTTAGATTGGTAAAAGAAGTTGTAGATAATTTCATAAGCTTTCTAGATTGTTAAAGAGTGCATTCATATGAATTTGGAAACTCTAGTTATGTTTGTTTTACTGTGGCTGTTCCTGTTTGCCTCACAAAAATGAGCGGGTCTGTTCACTGGTAGGTTTCATCTAGTAAATTGCCGAATTGGCTCTTCCAACTATGGAGACTTTTGTAGAGGGATAAAATGTCTTACTTCCAGCGGAATTTCAAAATTTTTGATAGAGTAATTTGGGAGATAACGAATTTTGAATTTAACTATGCTGTTGTGTGAAACACATTCAATCAGTTGTTTTAGAACTTATAGATGGCTGAATTTAATTATCCATTGAATACTGAAGTTGTAGAGTATTTTATGTAAATACTCCTAGAGTATTTGTTTGATATCACCACTGTTATAATTTTAAAGATACAAAATTAACAAACAGCGCTGCTGATGTATGGCATGTGGTTCAGGATGGGAGTCTTTCCACCAGGTCTTGGTTTCCAGTGTAGAAGCGAATTGTTGATTGTTGGCAAATATTTGTGAAATAATTGTACTAAGTTTTGTGCGCGCTAGGAGGTGGCTACACTCCAGATCATGCCCAGTACATTTTTCTTCTTCGATGAAGGCAAGTGAATGTAGCGGTGGTTGCTACCGTTTTGACCTGTTACTTCTATCGCCTGCACTCTAATATTCAAAATTATTGAATTCTTTCATAATTGAACTATATGATGATATTTTACTTGATTGTATTATATTGATGCTCTATCATATATTGATGATGATTATGGTTCGAGTATGACCCATGAGATTAATTCACACCGCTGAAGGCAGATGAAACATTTTTTGAGGTTGGTATTGTATCTGAAGGCAGATGAAGCATTATTTGAGGTTGGTATTGTATCTGAAGGCAGATGAAGTAATATTTGAGGTTTGTATTGTACTTGAAGGCAGATGAAGTATTAATTGAGGTTTGTATTGTACCTGAAGGAAGTCTAGTTTATTGATAAATGCAGCATGCCATATACATTGCATGACTCATTTGCATCTGAAGATTTGTCGTGACCTATGGTCCGACCGTACCGGTACAACTTAGCATCGTACGTTACCCGAGGAGGGGTACGATGCGGCTTCATACCCTTAGAGGTATGAAGGTAGAGGACATATGCATTGCATTCATATGAATTCATTGAAGTGATATTTGCAGATGATGTGGTTTTATACCCTCAGAGGTATTAAGACAGAGAACCTGCACATTGCATTCTTGTGCATACATTGAGTGATATTTGCAGGTATTGTTGACGCAGGGAAGTGTTATACAACCTATCGTGGTTGTTCGAGGAAATGAGATGATATTGGTTATATTAGGACTACTGAGTTCTATATCTACAAGTATTTCTGATCTTATTTGTGATTTTTTTACAATGTTGATTAATTCAATTTATGGTTTAAATATCTCGTCAAAACAATTTGCTTGCTGAGATGTTTCATCTCACTTGCATTACTCAATGCAGGTGTTTGTTATTCATCAAGGGGAGTGGGAAGTAGCAGCACATCCACCTTCACTCTAATAATAAAGCTACCTAGGCGCAGTCATGATTTAATTAGAAACTTCTTGTCAAAGGATGTTTGTTTTTAACTAGTCGTGCGCAGTGGTTAATTCAGTTCATGTCGTTATGGTTGTGTTCCCATTGCTAGCAGATTATTAATGTCTATTATGTTTTCTTATCATGATATCTATTTATACTTTGTTGCTTCCCCGTTTATGCATTTTTCAAAGGAGATGTTGTCGAAATTTTATATATGAATGTTAGATGTGTAGCTTAGTAGCATTCTGGGGTGTTTTTGGATCTTGGAGGGTTACAGTTGTTATCAAAGCATAGGCTTTAGATTCTTGGCAATTTGAAGATAAATTTGACACACTTGCACATATATGAAGGGTATGGGTTCAAATATCTTTGATATATATTTATGTCTTTGAAGTGCAGATGACAATAATTTCACCCTTCCCTATTCCTTTATGGTGATGTGGTAAGTTGTTTATGACTTAATGCCTGATATAATCTATCTCTAAATCTTTATATTGTCTTATTAATGCGTTTGATATCGCTGGTCTTTTGTGAGATTAAAGTTGTTATTATGCTTGTGATATACAAGTATGCCTATGTTGTTTTCACCATGTTTTTCATGGTTGAGTTTTATTACAATAATATTGTTATATATGCTTGATTGAGGATGTTTCTAAGAGGAGTGTGAATTGCGTGTTTTGGGTTACAAGGCAACCACCAATTTGAATTTAAGTTGTTGAGCGGTTGGTGGTAAGTTCCAACTGTCTTTGCAAAGAATGATTGTTTATGTCGAGAAATCAGTTCTAAAGAAATGAATATTGGTACTTTATATGGATTTTTTGGGGGAAGTCTTTACATAGCCATAATGGCTTACATGTCTCACTTCTATTGTGTGTTTTAGTAGCCACAAAGCCTAGATGTGGTTTAAAGTGGTTGCCTGATAGTCATGCTAATTGTAGAATAAATCTTTGATTTTCTTGATCCATTGATTATGTATTAATACGTTGAGGATCTGATGGTTCTCTCCCTGATGCATGCTTGTGGAGCCATTGTTGGGCCACTTATCTATTGGTTTGAATGAAGTCATTGCCTAGCCTAGAGTTGGTTGTGTGTGGTTAGTCACCTATTCCTAAATGGTGTGGTTTTTACATCAGCTTGAGATGTTTGTCAAATGTGTGAAGGATTATGGGGTTATTATTGACCATGTATGTCTTGTACTTTGAGTGCATCGTATGATAGAATGAAATGTAAGTTTCTGAACTACAGTAGATGAAGACTTATATTATGTGTAGGTTAACCTTACTAGTTTGGATATTTTTCTTATTGAGTTGTTGGATGAAGTATAGTGACATTGGTTAAGCAAGTATTGTGTTGTTGTTGTGCTGTCAGTGCTCTTTGTGGAGTTTTTGGCATTTCTTCGATGAACTGTGCTGCGCAGAATGTTATTGGCTTCTTGTCGGCTTTATTGCTCCATTAGTTCTGTAGACTTTCTCCCTTTTGTGGGGTGCAGAGAATGTGAGATTACATGATTATCTTTTCATGATGGCAAGAACAAGGTTTAGGAAGATTAGGAGTTTTGTTTCAATAGAACTACTTGTTTTGGTGGTGTTTTGAGGTGAGGTGTTTGATCTTCTTATACATTCATCTATTGTGGATGTCTCACTATTGAATTAAAATGAATTGTTGAAGCTGGTAAGGGTTGTGCTTAGTGCATATCACCCCTTCATAAAAGAGTGTTGTTTTAATACATTGATGTTGATGTATAGCTGCATCCAAATTCGATGGTGTGAAATCGTAGTGTTCATTGCATCTATGACTTGCTTTGAGCTTCATTGCATGGTGTTTCATGCTTGATATCAGGTTGTGTAGTTTCCTTAGACAATTAGTCCGAGGTAGATGTTCTTGTGTTAATTAAGACCATTAATGGACCCATGTTTTGAATGGTGGTGCTATATGGGGTACCTTGGATGCTTTGCTTGGAAGTGGTCGAATTTGAGGGCGAATTCTTTTTAAGGGGGGTAGAGTGTGATACCCCAATTTTCTGAAAAGAAGTTAAATTTTCGTTTCTCTTTTCTTTCATGTTCTGTGGCATTGGGGTTTGGAGTTTCAGGAGGCATTCCTCAGGGAAACAGTAGATCTTTTGACATTTTTTCCGTTGGGGTCGGGAGCTCAGATGGGAGAGCGAGTTCGGGCCATTGATCTCGATCCGATGGATGGGAGCCCCCCTCTCCTCCCCAACCCTAGCCGACCCCCTCTCCCTCTCCCCAATTGTTGCAGCCACCCCCTCCCTCTTCCTCTCCTCCCCATTTGCAGCTGCCCTCTACCCTCTCCACGACTTCCTCCCACCTCTAGATCTCCCCCCACGCAGCAAGGATCGAGAAGAGGAGGAGCACGTTGAATTGAAGAGGAAGAGAGGATCAAGGAGATGTTCTACCCCATCTCTTCTTGTAGTTTTTCTTGGGGACCACCTAGGTAAGGATAAGATCCATGTTCCTCCCTGTAATTATGTGTTTTTGGAGGTTGTGAATCATGGGGATTGAAGGATTAGAGGTTGGATTAGATGGGGGGGGTCAGTTTTTGATCTCGAAATTAGTTTCTGCAGAATGGCAGATTCGACTGTTTCTGTTCCTACCAGTTTTCCATGCTCTTAGTGGCCTAAAAAAATAAAAAGTCTATCCATGAGTCGTAGATAATTTGTAGATCTTTCTGTGGCCGCGAAGAACACCCCAATCGGACATCAGATCAGAAAGTTATTGCAGTTTGATTATAGCAGTTTTTCAGTCTCACAATTCTGTGTAGAATCTGTTCTCTTAAGATTTAGGAACTTTTATCAACAGAATTAAACTTTAGGTTGGCAAAAGAAGTTGTAGATAATTTCATAAGCTTTCCAGATTGTTAAAGAGTGCATTCATATGAATTTTGAAACTCCAGTCATGTTTGTTTTACTGTGGCTGTTCCTGTTTGCCTGACAAAAATGAGCGGGTCTGTTCACTGGTAGATTTCATCTAGTAAATGGCCGAATTGGCTCTTCCAACTATGGAGACTTTTGTAGAGGGATAAAATATCTTACCTCCAGCGGAATTACATAATTTTTGGTTGAGCAGTTTGGGAGATAACGAATTTTGAATTAACTATGCTGTTGTCTGAAATAGATTCAGTCAGTTATCTTGTCAGATGTTTTAGAACTTATAGATGGCTGAATTTAATTATCAATTGAATACCGAAGTTGTAGAGTATTTTGCGTAGATACTCCTAAAATATTTGTTTGATATCACCACAGTTATAATTTTAAAGATACAAAATTAACAAACAGTGTTGCTGCTGTATGTCATGTGGTTCAGGGTGGGAGTCTTTCCTCCATGTCTTGGTTTCCAGTGTAGGAGCGAATTGTTGATTGTTGGCAAATATTTGTGAAATATTTGTACTAAGTTCTATGCGCGCTAGCAGGTGGCTACACTACAAGTCATGCCCAGTACATTTTTCTTCTTCGATCAAGGCAAGTGAATGTAGCGGTGGTTGCTACCGTTTTGACCTGTTACTTCTATCGCCTACACTCTAATATTCATAATTATTGAATTCTTTCATAATTGAACTATATGATGATATTTTACTTGATTGTATTATATTGATGCTCTATCATATATTGATGATGATTATGGTTCGAGTATGACCCATGAGTTTAATTCACACCCCTGAAGGCAGATGAAGCATTATTTGAGGGTGGTATTGTATCTGAAGGCAGATGAAGCAATATTTGATGTTGGTATTGTATCTGAAGGCATATGAAGTATTATTTGAAGTTTGTATTGTACTTGAAGGCAGATGAAGTATTAATTGAGGTTTGTATTGTAACTGAAGGAAGTCTAGTTTATTGATAAATGCAACATGCCATATACATTGCATGACTCATTTGCATATGAAGTTTTGTCGTGACCTATGGTCTGACCATACCGGTACAACTTAGCATCGTACGTTGCCCGAGGAGGGGTACGATGCGGCTTCATACCCTTAGAGGTATGAAGGCAGAGGACATATGCATTGCATTCATATGAATTCATTGAAGTGATATTTGCAGATGATGTGGTTTTATACCCTCAGAGGTACGAAGACAGAGATCCTACACATTGCATTCCTGTGAATACATTGAGTGATATTTGCAGGTATTGTTGACGCAGGGAAGTGTTATACAACCTATCGTGGTTGTTCGAGGAAATGAGATGGTATTGGTTATATTGGGACTACTGAGTTCTATATCTACAACTATTTCTGATCTTATTTGTGGTTCTTTTAGAATGTTGATTAATTCAATTTGTGGTTTAAATATCTCGTCAAAACAATTTGCTTGCTGAGATGTTTCATCTCACTCTTGCATTACTCAATGCAGGTGTTTGTTATTCATCAAGGGGAGTGGGAAGTAGCAGCACATTTACCTTCACTCTCATAATAACGCTGCCTAGGCGCAGTCATGATTTAATTAGAAACTTCTTGTCAAAGGATGTTTGTTTTTAACTAGTCGTGCGGAGTGGTTAATTCAGTTCATGCCGTTATGGTTGTGTTCCCATTGCTAGCAGATTATTAATGTCTATTATGTTTTCTTATCATGATATCTATTTATACTTTGTTGCTTCCCCGTTTATGCAATTTTCAAAGGAGATGCTGTCGAAATTTTATATATGAATGTTAGATGTGTAGCTTAGTAGCATTCTGGGGTTTTTGGATCCCGGGGTGTTACATTAGCAGGCACCAACGACTAAGTGGGTCACCGAATAGTCTAGTACCCCCACCGAAAGTCTGATGCCCTCCCAAAAAGGCAAGCAGCCAATCAGCGGATTTGGCGACCATTGAATAGGAGTTGTCTGATGTGCACCAGACAGTCTGGTGTACCCGCAGACAAAGGAAGGCTAAGAGCTTCCAAATGAAGCTGCAACGACTCCTAGCCCCATCGGGCTATAAAAGAAGCCCATAGACACCATGGAGTAGTACACCCAATCATCACAAGTGCACTACAACTCCAAGACTTCGTGACCTTGCAGCTCAGTGAATTGAGAGAGATTTGAGCGTATTTCTAAGCTGTTACTCTGTCGTTTTGTTATTGCGCTCTTGTCTTTGCTTTCTCGCGTGTTGTTGCTGCGTTATGTACTTGTGTGTGTTCTTACTCCCTCACTATGATTTTGGATTGTGATCATCGTGTGCAAGGCGTGAGAGACTCCAACTTGTGGAGATTCCTCACAAATGGGTTGAGATATAAGGAAGAATAACATGGCACTTAAGTTTGATCTTTGGATCACTTGAGAGGGGTTGAGTGCAACCCTTGACCGAAGGAGGTCACCACAACGGGGAGTAGGCTTTGGCCGAACCATGGGAAAATCGCCATGTCTTTTGTTCATTTTACTTTACTCTAATTTTTGTCTTCCTTAGTGCCTAAACTTCACTTGTGATATTGCTCCTACTTTAATACACATCTCAAGAGAGCAATCAAGTGAAGAGTCTATTTTTCTCTCTTCTTCTCATCTAAACATAGTTTTAATTTACACTAACACTTTTTATAGACCAAGTTTGTGTGTTTGAAGTAAGTTTTGCAGGATCACCTATTCACCCCACTCTAGGTGCTCCCAATTGGTATCATAGCCATTCTCTCCATCAAGGGACTAACTGCCCAAAGATATGGATCCTAAAGGGAGGGCGAAGGTGGCCGAGGAGAAGAAGATCCCCTTCTGGCAAGAAGAAGAAGGACGGGAAGAAGAAGCGCATCAAGAAGATAGTCTACTACGACAGCGATGCTTCTTCATCTTCACCAAGGGAGGACGACGATTCATCCTCTACAAAGAAAAAGGCAGTTAAACAGAACTACTCTAAGACATCTTTTAATTATTCTCGCATAACATATAATGCTAATGCTCACTTTCTATCTATTGCTCTTGGCAAACCTCCTCACTTTGATGGTGAGGACTATTCTTGATGGAGTCATAAAATATGTAATCATATGTTTTCTCTTTATCCTAGCATTTGAGACGTAGTTGAAAATGGAATGAAATACGTAGATAGTGATGATGAGAATTACAATGCTATTCACATGCAAGAAATGATTCACAAAATTACCCAAGCCACTACTGTGCTTTTAACCTCTTTGTGCAACGATGAATAGGACAAGGTTAGTGGCATGGACAAAACCAAGTATGGAACACCCTCAAGATCTCTCATGAAGGGAATGACATCACCAAGATGGAGTTGATTGGAAGGTGAGCTAGGGAGATTCCCCATGAAGAGAGGGGAAGAGACAACTGAAACGTACAACAGGCTCAAGACCCTGGGAAACAAGATCCGAAGCTACGAGAGTATAAGATGGATGGATCATGACATCGTGCGACTAATGAAAGTCATTTACTGTCATTGATCCTAATCTTATAAACTTATTCGTGAGAACCCCATGTACACCAAAATGTTGCCCGAAGAAAATCTTGGAAATTTTGTGAGCGGGTGCATGATGTCAAAGGAGGCGAGGTACATCGACGACATCACCAACGGACCTCTTCCTCAACACTACAAGTCGCAAAGCGATGGCCAACAAGGATGCACTCCCCGACAAGTTGGCGAAAATTGAGGCTGCTAGTCTAAATGAGGATGAAATGGCACTTGTGATCAAGGGCTTCAAGACCGCTTTGAAGGGACGCAAGAAATACCCCAACAAGAGCAAATCAAGGGGAAAGCGTACATGCTTCAAGTGTGGCAAGTCTGGTCATTTTATTGCATAATGTCCCAATAATGAAAATGACTAGGACCTAGACAATAAAGGGAAGAAGAAGAAGAAGAATTTCTATAGAAAGAAGAAGGGCGAGGCACACATTGGAAGGAATGGGACTCAGATTGCTCATCCTCTGACTCCGACGATGAAGGACTCCCCGCCTCCACCTTTGATATGTCTTCCCTCTTCCCCAACGAGTGACATACTTGCCTCATGGCTAAGGAGAATATGGTACGTACACATGACACTCCTAAGTACACTTCTTCTAGCGATGAGGATTTCAATGATGATTTAGACTATAGCAATATTTTTAAGGGATCAGATAGATCCAAGATAAATAAAATTAATGAATTAATTGATGCCTTTAATGAAAAATATAGATTACTAGAAAAGTAAGAGGATTTGCTATATGAGGAACATGATATGGTTGTAGAAGTAGAATGAAATGCATGCTTTTGATTTATCTTCATGTCATGCTTCTATTTCTAGCCTTAAGAGCATAAATGTTGATTTAAATGCTAGATTAGAAAAGTTGAATGGTTCTAGTTCTTCCTTGGAGCATGTATCAATCTGTACTAGATGTGAAGATCATGATATTGATGCTTGTATTGATCATGCTTCCACTATTGCAAAGTTGAATGATGAAATTGCTCAATTAAATGTTCAACTTAAAACATGCAAAAATGAATGTTAATTTTTTTGCTCTGGGTGCCTACACCATTGGTAGGCATCCCTCCATTAAGAATGAACTTGGTTTCCATGGGGAGCCAAGGACATAAAGAGCCATAAGGCCCCCAACTTCACCAAGGAGAAGGGGAAGGCGCCTATGACTAGTAGCTCACATTATTTTAATGATAAGAAGAACCATGCCTTTATTTATACTCATGTTAAGTATGCTAAAAATGTTCATCATGATGCTTGTAATGATCGTCCTATTTTACATATGCGTCATGATGTTGCTTTTGCTCCTCGCACTATGATTGCTTCATCTAGTGGTTCAGATGCTCATTATAGGAGTAGACCTAGGCGACGTGCATCTCATGTTGTTTCTCATGCACCTAAGGATAGGAATTCATCTCATGGTCCTTCTATGCTATTTTGTACTTTTGATGCATCATATGTGCTTTATTGTAAGAATGATAGAAATGTTGCATCCAATGTGGGTCCCAAAAGCAAGAAGGGTAAGACTTGTTGTAACACCCTAAAAATTTAACCATGTTTATAATCCAAATATGGTGTGTCCTATGGATGATCGGAGGTCGTAGATGTATAGATCTCGTCGAGATGATTCCGATCAATTACTAGTTTGCCTTGTTTGGAGTCTAGATGAGTCTTTTCAAGTGCCGGTTGATCTGAGCCATTGGATATTAGGATTGTGGAAGTTTTCTTCTATTGATACCTCCCTAACCCTATCAGCCATGTCCTCCCACCCCTAGCAGCCATCGCCCTTTTGTGCCTTGCCCCAAGAGAAGATAAGGGAGATGAGGGCATACCGTCGCCCATCGTCGTCGTTCCTCTCCAAGAATTGGTTGGATTTCCTTTCCTCTCTCTCTTTTCTCCACTTGATGAATGCTTTCCCTTGTTTTGGATGAGTTTTAGGCCCTGCATTTATCCTTTCTTGGTTGGATTAGATGGGGGATTAGATTTTGATCTCGAAATTAGTCTCTGTAGAGTGGCAGATTCGATAGTTTCTGTCCATACCAGTTTTCCGTGGTCTTAGTGGCCTCAAAAAATAAAAAGTCTATCTATCAGTCGTAGATAATTTGTAGATCTTTCTAGTCCACAAAGAACACCTCAATCGGACATCAGATCAGAGAGTAATTGAAGTTTGATTATAACAGTTTTTCAATCTCATAATTCTGTGCAGAATCTATTCTCCTAAGATTTAGGCAATCCTATCAACAGAACTTTGAGTTAGTGAGAGATGTTGTAGATAATTTTATAAGGTTTCCAGATTGATAAAGAGTGTATTCATATGAATTTTAAAACTCCAGTTATGTTTGTCTTAAAGTGGCTATACATGTTTGCCTGGCAAACCAAGCAGGTCTGTTCACTGGTGGGTTTTATCTAGTAAATGGTCGAATTGGCTCTTCCAACTACAGAGATTTTTGTAAAGGGATAAAAGTTCTTACTGCCAGCAAAATTTCATAATTTTTGGTTGAGTGGTTTGGGAGATATCGAACTTTGAAGTTAACTATGTTGCTATCTAAAACAGATTCAGTCAGTTATCTTGTTAGATGTTTTAAAACTTATAGATTGCAAAATTTAATTATCCATCGAATACTGAAGTTGTAGAGTGTTTTGTGTAGATGCTTCCAGATATTTTGTTTGATAGCACTACTATAATAATTTTAAAGATACAAAATTAACAAGCAACACTGCAGCTGTTGGCGGGTGGTATGGAGCAGTGGTTGTTCACGTCAGTGTTGGGGTTATGCGTAGGCACGGTGTTGATTATTAACAAATGCTATGTGAATGTTTGTACTAAGTTTAATGCCCACAACACATGGTGGGGTTCCAGATCGTACCTAGTGCCATTCCGAATTCCCGGCGAAGGCGAGTAAAATGCAGTGGTGGTCTACTATCGCTTGATTCGTATCTTATTCCCTATCATTAAGTATTCATAAGTATTGCTTGTGTTAAACATGGAATTCTACAATGAGGTTTTATATGAATCGAAAGTATTGATGGTAATGTTAATAATGTTGATGAACATGATTTGAGAATGGTATATGTGGTTGACTCACGTCTTTGAGGAAGTTGAAGTTTCTATTATGAAGCATGTTATATGTAGTCAAGTGTTGTTGGCATGTCATGCACATTGCGTCATCCATCTTGCATTTTGAAGTTATGTCGTGATCTTATGGTCTGACCGTACCAGTACATTTAGCATTGTATGTTGCCCGAGGAGGGGTACGATGCGGCTTCATATCCTTAGAGGTATGAAGGAAGAAGTCATCCTTGCATGTGCAGTCATTTGCACTCATGAGGTATATATGAAGTGTGACATTGCTATGTTACTATTGTGGTTTCTACCTGCGAGGTGTGGTAACTAGGTGTGTTGTACGTTGTATTTGTGCCGCACCTTCCTAATAAGAAGGTTGTGAAATCAAGTGGTGGTAAAACAATGGTCTTATGTGGTTAAATAGTTTGATATTATTTTACTTGCTGAGATATGTCATCTCACTCTTGCATTACTCAATGTAGGTACTTGATTCATGTTGGGAATGAGGAAAGTAGCAGCACGTCCACCTTCACTCTCATAATAACCCTGCCTAGGCGCAGCCATGATTCAATTAGAAACTTCTTGTCAAAGGATGTTTGTTTTTAACTAGTCATGTGCACTAGTTAATTCAGTTCAACTCATTATGGTTATCTTCCCATTGCTAGCAGATTATTAATGTCTAGTATGTTTTCCTATCATGATATTTGTTTATACTCTGTTGCTTCCTCGTTTATGCAATTTTCAAAGGAGATGTCGAAATTTTATATATGAATGTTAGATGTGTAGTTTAGTAGCACCTCAGGGTGTTTGTGGATCCCAGGGTGTTACACTTGCATTTGGGTTTCAAAATCTTATGTAACTAACCTGACAGGACCCAACACTGGTTGAGGACCGAAAGCCCAAGCCTAAATTCCTTGTAGGTTTATGTATATGGGGGCTCAAGCTGGATTATCGATAGCAGATGCACAAACCACATGATGGGGGAGAAGAAGATGTGCACTTCCTACGTCAAGAATAAGGATTCTCGTGACTCGATCAACTTTGGAGATGGGAACCAAGGCAAGATAAAGGGGAAAGGTAAGATAGAGATTACTACCGAGCACTCGATTTCTAATATTTTTTTGGTAGAATCGCTTGGTTATAATTTGCTTTCTGCTAGCTAGATATTTCATATGGGGTATAATTGTTTATTTACAAATGTTGATGTACCTATCTTTAGAATAAGTAATGGTTCATTAGCATTTAAAGGTGTATCTGATGACAAGATTTATTTGGTTGATTTCACTAAAGAGAATGCCAATCTTGATGCATGTTTACTTGTTAAGACGAATATGGGCTGGTTGTGGCATCGTTGTCTAGCGCATGTTGGGATGAAGAACCTTCATAAACTTCTAAAGGAAGAACATGTGTTAGGACTAACTGATGTCTGTTTTGAGAAAGACAGACCTTGTGCAGCGTGTCAAACCAGGAAAAAGGTGGGAACAAGTCATCCGAGCAAAAATATAATGACGACGTCATGGCCACTAGAGCTGCTACATATGGATATCTTTGGACCCGTTGCTTACCTTAACATCGTGGGAAGTAAGTATGGTCTTGTTATTGTTGATGACTATTCCTGCTTCACATGGGTATTCTTTTTGCAGGATAAATCTAAAACCCAAGGAACTCTTAAGCATTTCCAAAAGAGGGCTCAAAATGAGTTCGAACTAAAGGTGGAAAAGATAAGGAGCAACAACGGTTTTGAGTTCAAGATCCTACAAGTGGATGAGAACCTTGAGGAGGAAGGCATCGAGCATGAGTTCTTTACCGCCTACACTCCACAGCAAAATGGCTTAGTGGAGAGGAAGAATAGGACGCTCATCGACATGGCGAGGACAATGCTGGGAGAATACAAGACGCCAGACCGGTTTTGGTCGGAAGCCGTGAATATGGCTTGTCATGCAATAAACCGTCTCTATCTTCATCGCCTCCTCAAAAAAATGGCATACGAGCTCCTAACGGATAACAAACCCAATGTTTCCTATTTTCGTGTATTGGGAGCAAATGCTACATTTTGGTTAAGAGAGGTAGGCATTCAAAGTTTGCTCCCAAAGCCATTGAAGGATTTATACTTGGTTATGATTCGAATACAAAGGCATATAGAGTCTCCAACAAATCCTATGGACTAGTTTAAGTCACTTGTGTTGTTGTATTTGATGAAACTAATGGCTCTCCAAGAGAGCAAGTTGATTGTGATGATGTAGATCAGAATGAGTTTCCGACGGTCACAATGAGTACTATGGCAATATGTGATGTGTGACTATAGGAACAACAAAAGGAACAAGATCAGCCTTCTTCCTCAAGGATGACGCAACCCCCAAGTCAAGAAGACGATGAACAGGTACCTCAAGACGATGGCATGGATCAATGGTGAGCGCATGAACAAGAAGACAGGAGGAAGAAGACATACCACAGGCACCTCTAGCACCAATCCGTGCCACCATATAAAGGGATCATTCGGTGGACCAAATCCTAGGTGACATCTGCAAGGGAGTAACTACTCATTCACGTATTGCTAATTTTTGTGAGCACTATTCCTTTGTTTCTTCTATTGAACCTTTCAGGGTAGAAGAAGCCTTGCCAGAACCAAGTGGGTGTTTCGCAATAAGCAAGAGGAGTACGGGGTGGTGACAAGAAATAAGGCCAGACTTATGGCAAAAGGTTATGCCCAAGTCACATGATTGGATTTTTAGGAGACTTTTGCTCCAATGGCTAGACTAGAGTCTATCCGAATTTTATTAGCCTATGCTGCTCGCCATTCCTTTAATCTCTTTCAAATGGATGTGAAGGGCGCCTTCCTTAACAGGCCAATCAAGGAGGAGGAGTACGTAGAGCAACCCCCTGGCTTCTAGGATGACAGGTATCCCGGCCATGTTTATAAGCTCTCTAAGGCGCTCTATGGGGTTAAGCAAGCACCAAGAGCATGGTATGAATGCCTTAGAGATTTTCTTATTTCTAATTCTTTCAATGTTGGGAAAGCTAATCCTACTCTTTTCACTAATACATGTGATGGCAATTTGTTTATATGCCAAATATATGTCGATGACAAAATATTTTGTTCTACTAACCAAAAGTCTTGTGAAAAGTTTAACAGGGTGATGATGCAAAATTTGAGATGTCTATGATGGGCCAGCTGACATACTTTCTAGGATTTCAAGTAAAATAGCTCAAGGAAGGAATATTCATCTCCCAAACGAAGTATATGCAAGATCTTCTCAAAAAGTTTGGGATGAAGGATGCAAAGTCCATTAAGAGCCGATGGGAACGAACGAGAACTTAGACCTCAATGCGGGAGGTAAGTCCGTAGGTCAAAAGGTATACAGGTCTATGACAAGTTCCTTGCTTTATTTATGTGCAAGTAGATCAGATATTATGCTTTTCGTTTGCACGTGTGCTAGATTTCAATCCGGCCACAAGAAATGTCACCTTGCAGCCATGAAGTGAATTCTTCGATATTTAGTTTATAAGCCTCACTTTGGGCTCTGGTATCCTAAGGGGTCTACCTTTGGTTTGATTGGATACTCAGACTCTGATTATGCTAAGTGCAACGTTGATAGGAAGAGCATCTCAAGGACTTGTTAGTTTCTGGGAAAGTCCCTAGTGTCTTGGAGCTCGAAGAAACAAAATTCTGTTGCCCTATCCATCACTGAGGCCGAGTATGTTGCTCCAGGCCAGTGTTGCGCGCAACTACTTTGGATGAGGCAAACGCTCCAGGACTTTGGCTATAATCTAAGCAAAGTCCCACTCCTATGTGATAATGAGAGTGCAGTCCGCTTGGCCGACAATCTCATTAAACACAGTCGCACTAAGCACATCGGTATCCAACATCACTTTCTGAGAGACCACCAGCAAAGGGGAGATATCGATATTTGTCATGTTAGCACCGATAACCAGCTAGCCGATATCTTCACCGAGCCTTTAGATGAAAGAAGGTTTTGTGAGCTGCATAGTGATCTTAATGTCTTAGATTTGTGGAACTTAGATTGATTTATAGCATACATGTGTTTATATGCCTTCGATCATGTTCTTTTAAGCTTTATTGTAATTTATTGCTTATTTTGGTGCTCAAGTTGTAAAATGTCATCCCCGGACCTCACAAGTCCTTATACATTGATGCATATACTTAGGGGGAGGATATGCTATAACTTCACCCATTGAGACTAATATGTTTACTTGAGTTGTGTTGATGTAGTCTCAAAGGTGGATTGAATGGGAAAATGTGGAGTTGGATAAAGAAAAGGCTTCCACTTCATAACGTTACATTGTATTTTGTTCCAAGTTGACGTTGGTGTTTCATTGCCTTTTGCTCTTAATTTGCTTTTTTGGTGAGGCAATGAGGTTTGAGGCCACTAGTTGCTCCGTTTCGGTGCTTAATGCTAAAGGGAGAGAAATTAAGGCCAAAGCAATTGGATCAACCACCACTTAGGGTTTGTTCGGTTAGAAGTGGGTTGAGGGGGATTTGAGGGGATTAAATCCCCTGCTATACAAATTGTATAGGAGGGGATTTAACCCCCTCCAATACAAATTGTATAGGAGGGGATTTAATCCCCTCCAATTCCCTTCAATCCACTTCAAACTAAACAAGCCCTTAGAGTTTTTAAAAAATCTTTGAGTTCTAAACTTGTCTTTTTTATCAAAACCATCTTCCCTCCAATCCTATTTATTGCAAAGGGCTCTCTTATTGCAAAACTATTGTCATATGGGGGAGAAATCTTTCTTATGTGAAAAAGGGGGGGTGATAGTGCCTTATGGAGGAGAGTGTGTTGCAAAACTATTATCTTATTGATTGCAGATTTTTGGCATTCAATGCTAACAACTATTTTGGTTGTTGGGAGCTATAAATACACTCCTACTAGCCCATTCAATACACAAGAGCTGAGCATTCATGTCTTTACAATAGAGCAACACCTCCATTGTTCCAATGTCTTCCAAGTGCCACATTCTAGTGAAATGATAAAGAGATAGTGATAGTGCCTTATGGAGAAAAGTGTGTTGCCACAATGTTGTGCTCTTGAGATTGTAATTTTAACTACCATTCAGTTGTAAAGCTAGCGAGCGACTCTGGTTTGTATGGAGATCCTCGCGGAGACTCCCGTCACTCATTCGAGTAAAGAGAGGACTCAAGCTCAATTTGTGAAATCGCTTGAAAGGGTTGAAAGAGACCCAGTCCTTTAGGACACCCCAATGGAGACGTAGGTTTCATTTAGAAACTGAACTCTGGTAAACAAATCACCCTGTCATTTGTGTTGATTTGCTTGTGATTTGTTTTCTCCTCTTCCTCTGTAAATTCTCTTGGTTGATTGTCATCTGAATCAATTTGTGTTGCTCCCAAGTTAATTCCACAACCATAAGAGCAACACTAGCAAGAAGAACTCCTCTCCATTACTCTGATTGTTTTACCTCTCTTTTTAACACCTAACTAGGGATCAAAGTTTTTGTATTAAGTGTTAAATTTTAGATTTCACCTATTCAACCCCTCTAGGCGACTTTCAGTAGGTCATGCATCTCTAGGTTTGAGAAACATGTACGATTGAGATTGATAGGGATGAAGAATAGACGATAGGTGATAGTTTAGTAATGTCGTATTAAGCAGACCACCGCCACTCTATGATAACTATGTAATATGGTAATTGTCATTTTAAACGATTAATAAGCAATCCTAGTAAATAAACATATTACCCCCATTCTCTTTTATAAGATGCACTTAAACATGACACAGTTCACCGAATTACACTACCACCATTTATTCATTATATTTTTAATGAATATACAAATTGTAATAAAGACATTGAGGCGGAGAATAAAATTTATATTAGGGGCTAGTGTCCGTGTTTGTGACTGGACTGCACACCACGAGGTTACCCACGTGATGCTTTTGGGTAGGACGACGTCGTTGACTGTGACTCGATGGTACGTGCGGGGCACGCCAGACTTGCACGAGGGTTTACATAGTTCCGGCCTGCTTAGAATGTGTAACACCCTACTTCCTGTTGAGGGTGTGTATTGGAATTGCTCTGGAGTATGAAGATTACAAGTGAGCTACGATGATGCTTAGGTGTTGTTGATGAGGGTGGGTATAAAGTGAGATGGGATGAGATGATTTTGTAGGGGTCCCTTCTTGGCCTTATATACACAACCAGAGAGTTATCCCTTTACAAGTTGTGACCACTATCTATTCTGTTGATCTCCTCCTTTATGGTGGTTTGTAGTCCTACATATCTGGAGTCCAATCACCTTCTTAGCTGAGTCATCGTCGAATGCACAGCTCTTCGTGTGCGCGCAACCGCATCACCTGAGATATCAGTGCTTTGGCAGCACATAACTCGGACGCCAGTCTTTGTCTTATTGGATCAAGTTCTCCCGACCTAATTATAACCTGCTGGCCCATCCCACAAGCCAAACCATTAGGAGGCCCATTAGGCGGCCGATGACACGTTTTAGTGTTCGTGAGGACTCGGAGGATATCTATCCCTCACAACTAGAGATTAAATGGATTAGAACCATTATTTTCATCCATAATCCATTTAAAACATAAAATACATTGGAGAATACATTCAAACTAACTTAAGCATAACGAAAGTCAACTAAATCTAAGAATCATCCTTCCTTCACCGCATGTGGGGAGGCTCCTCGTTATCGTCGTTCTCCTCGTCATCCTTGTCTTCCTCCTTAGCCTCAACATCTATGTCATCAATGACTATGACAATAGTGTCATTGGCAGTGTCATTCGTGGCTCCACAGGTGTCGTCCCTCGTGGCAAGCTGCAACGAGGAGACGAGAAATAATACTTAAGTTTTGAACCACGACCATCGACGATCAATTTGTTATACCTTGCTTTGACAACCATCTTCCTGGGACCATATGCAGAATGACTTGCAGCTTGCCACCAACAGTAATGAGATAGTCTGCTAAATTATGTCTCAGAGTCCCTAGAGCTTTGATGAGTTTGATAAGAATGGTGAATCCAAAACATTCAGAGCAAATGTAAATTTCAGATAGACCAAAAGTTTTTTATGTGAGGGACGTCCATGCCAGTTATATGCTAACCTACAAAATTTCCTCATAACTTCCAAGGCCAACGCTTAATCTCAATGCCATTTGTAATTGCATGATAGCATACATAGCTAAATGAAATGCATCAGCTAGCAAATCAACTTATGTGATAACTGATACCTTTGGCACCCTTTTGGACCATCTATTTCTAGCTTTATATGCTAAGCTACTATCAAGACTGGAGTAGAAAGGAAGCATCTACTCGAGTATATAAATCCATATATATGTCCCTCAAAATGTGCTCCTCCAATTGTGTTTCATGCATTCTACATATGTTGTATGAGAAGAGAGGGTCAATGTTTTCAAGTCATCCAATTAGTCGTGATTAGTCGCGATTAATCATCTAAGCCAGTTTAGACCAATCACGATTAATCGTCCAAGTTGGCTAGCCAGAACGATAAGCAAATTGTTCGACTTGAAAACATTCATAACTCATTAGTTTCCTTTCATACTCAAGCATCACGATTATCAAAAGTTCCGACTTTATTTTTTAGAACCTCTTGTGTGCTCTTCCGTATACTAGAGTGGGATAAAGTCAAATTTTAAAAATGCAAGGGTAAAAATGTAATGCAATTGGAGTGAATTTGGAACTATTATCATAGCTGCATGCGTGCATTATGTTTGTTCGAGCAATCTTAGTCAAACCCGAGACTAAGTTGAAGCAAAAATGTGTACCTTTTTGTGATCAGAGAGTAGTTTACGTTGATCCTTTAAGCCATGTTCGGTTGCATTAGAATTGGAGGGGATTGAGGGGATTCAATCCCCTTCTATTCAATTTCAACTATGAAGGGATTTCCTCTCTAATCCCCTTTAATCCACCCCTAACCGAACAAGGCCTTAATAGTGAACCCATACTGCCAAAGTGTTGTTAAAGGTGACGATGAATCAACACCACACTGTAGCAGTTTAGACAATTCATGATACTAATGACCACAGTGACAAGTAGCTATTTCAACAAAATAGAACTCAGAAGAGTAATGCTAGTAAAGTCATTTTCCATGATATATACGCTTAACGAGAGCTGATAGCGTTGTGTGTGTTCGTCTGGGAGATAGAGATGGATCAGAGCGTATGTACCAAATCAAAATTATTATATGTAGTAATGCACTGCATGTTTTTCAACACGATCTTGCAGCAGGTGTTGCTCATATATATCGAGCCTTTAGCTATAGAAGTGAGATTTTTCCATAATATAACATGCACCATCTATTGAATGTGTACGCAGGATTGAAATGCATCAGGATGCATGTTTAACATTATTGTACTACAAGTTTATCATGATGGAGTTGTACTCAGTATAATTGCTAAATAACAACTTCCAAATGGTACAATCCAAATCGCTGAAGCATGTCCACTAATCTGAATGGCTTGGGAATAGATCGATGCCTTCTAGCTTCATATGTGATGTGGGCTTTCAAGTTTGGACTGGTTGTCGAGGAGACGAGGACTGAGATTGTCACAATCCTACACCACATTGCTAAACCTGCTCTTCACCAACTTTATCATCCCAAAACATGTATAGTACTAACTGAACCTATTTACTAGTAACACAATTTTTTTCAAAATAACGTATTGGTATCTCTTCTTTCCTAGGTTGTAAAAGTTGTTGTATAAGATGTTTTTGTAACTGATGAGTACTTTGAGTACCTATGTAATCTCTTGTGCATACTCTTTTATTTATTTTCTTGATACAGCTGCATATTTCCAACAAAAGATGAGTGCTACGTTGTCTCCCTTCCTGCTCATAGAAATGTTTTTAGTTTATTGAAACCAATATGGGAAGATGAAATGTTATGACTTATTTTGCATAAATATATTCGAGATACACAACACACAAGGACAAAAGCGAGTTCAGTATGCCAGAAATACTAGTTGATAATTTGATGCATAAATGGATACAAGAAGTTTTGTGTGATTTTTGTCAGATTCTAGCAATCTCCTCTAGGGCTAGTCTGAAGGGAATCCAAACCCAGGGAGAAGAAAAGTCCCATAAATATCTAAATGTCTTATTTAAATAATAATCTATGTTATTGCTCATCCTAAAAAAGACATATACTAAGTGGATTTGAGTTTCCAAAATAGCCCCGAGTCTTGCCACTCATAATCGGGAAGCCATTTCTACAGGTCAGACCACCACGTGCAGATCCTAACATGCAAGTGTTGCCAAACATATTTCACTTTATTGTTCTAAAAATGGATAATTAATTTCCCAATGCCTTCCAAGCCTATGCTACAATAATAGTATATTGAGGCATAGAACAACATGCAACATGTTTGTGAACAAAGACAGTGGACTATGAAAACTAAAGGTCACTTGCATTGGGTTACATTTATAGCCCAATGGATTCTTGTAGCACCAGATAATGATTGTGTGAAACCCTTTGCATTAAGAATTTGAGTAATCGTCCTTGTCTTAGCGTTCTGACATCGTCCCTGACAGCTAAAGTCAGTTAGAAATGGTAATACATTTATGTGATTGTTGGTTACTTGTTCTCAAATGTTTCGGCTTGACAGAAGGTGATAATCCAAGAGCGACGTGCAAGTGATTACAAGTCAGCGTGAACAGTATTGTGTTACTGTTCATCTATTTATAGGCACAAGACGAAGCCTAGGTAAAATTACATTTATGTCCTTGACACTTACTACTGACTAAGGAGTAATCAGTTGAGGACTTGGCAGTATATTCCCCTTTAGGTCGGTTCCATTCTCCATCACCGCCCTTCTGCTAAGCCAAAGCTTCTTCATCTGTAGCTTTGGAATTGATCCATCGTTCTCCCAGATCACGCCTTTCATGTCGTGCACACCTTCATCTCAAAGCTGAAGGTTCCTGTGACAGTATATTATACTTGGAAAGCATGTTAGTCGTGTTTTTGAGGACCTTCGGAAGACGAAGGCCCCCAACAGTAGCCCCTCGCGGTATTGATTTGTTCTTGTAACAACAAATTCAGACTGCGACGTGAACGAAGGCCTTAAGCCGAAGGTCCGAAAAAACACCTTTCCTTCACTAGAATAGCGGACTTTAATGACAAATGGGCCCCGCCAAGTTGCAATGCGCTAGGCGTATAAATAGAAACCCACAGCAGCAGCATTTGTTATGCCATTTCTATTCCTCGCGTTATTTTCTCAAATTTTTAATTCTCTTGCCATCAGCTCTTGCTTGATTTTCAATCTTTGTGATATAGTGGAGTTTTGAAGAAATGTCTGAGGAGTAGAAGGTGTCTGAGGTGACGAAGGTGGCCGAAGAGAAGAAGGTTGTGGACCCTTTTATTGTTGGGTTTCATGAATCTATGGCAAAAACAAATACAGAGAAGATTACCAAGGAGATAATGGCGGATTTATCTAAAGATTCTGATGATAGTGATGATTTTGATGTGGAAAGTGGAGATGAAGATTCCGAAGATTGACCCTGGCGGCCAAGCCATATTATCTTCGGAAAGTCGACCATTAAACAAAGTCAGGTTGATGCCATGAGGGGAAGGTACTTTCATGATATGTCTATTGTGAGGGTTGGGGGAGACAGCACCGCCCCTGCTCCTGAAGAAAATGAAGTTGTTGTTTACCAAAGCTTTATGAAGGTAGGCCTTCGGTTCCCATTGAGCAAATTTGTGGTTGAAGTGTTGAAGATATTCCAGATCTTTCTTCATGAAATTACTCCCGAAGCTATAATTAGGATGGGGATGTTTGTTTGGGCTGTAAGAAGCCAAGGGCTGGAACCGAGCGCAAAGTGTTTCTGCAATATACACGAACTATTGTACGAGACAAAGGCTACTGGCAAAGAACAATATCACAACAACTTCGGTTGTTATGGATTTATTGCTCGTCCCAATGCAAGCCACCCGGTTCCAACATTTCGAAAAAGATGGCCTAGGGCCTAGATGGAGGAATGGTTTTATGTCAAGAATGATCTGATTGAGAGGGAGGACATTAAGGAGATTATCCAACGTCCCAGCTGGTCTCGCTTCGGCCTACGAAGGCCGACGGTAACAATTGAAAATGATGCCAAAACGTGTCAAAAGGCTTTCAGCAATGTCTGTGCTTTCATTGGCACAAGAGACATAATCCAAGAGCACATAGCCTACAAAGTGTGGCCACTTGTTGATAGTTGGGAGATGCCGAAGGAGACTGTTGTTGGGTCCAGTGAAGGTGGATTAGTTCGATTGAAATATAACTTCAGATACAGAGAAAGGTTCGACAAACCGAATGACGACTGGTTGAAACGCATTGAGGCTACTAGGGACGAGTTGCTTGGGGAATATGCCAGGGCCGAAGATGATGCTTTGTCCTCAGCCTTCGTGGGTCAGAGCAAGAAAAGATTAAACAGAGTTTTCGACGCAATTGGTTTCATGTATCCTGATTATTGCTATCCCCTACAAAAGCAGGGAAAAAAGAGGAAAGTTGCCGCTTCGGCCATTTTTGATGTGCCAAAGGGCAAGAAAATCAAAGTTTTGACCCACAAGCCCAGATATATTGAAACGGCCACAGTGCCAAAATTTGGTGAGGACACATCTTCCGTCGCTGAGGCGGAACCGGTTGCTCCCGCTGCTCGGATTGTTGAAGAATCGACTGTAGTGCTGAAGGTGCCTATAGTCGAGCTAGTCAAAGCCAAAGACGAGACAACCAGAAAGCTAGAATTAGAAAAGGCAACAGATCTGCCAGAAATTCTGAGCCAACCAGTAGAAGCGGAGCTGCCGAAGGTTGCAAAAGCTCCTGCCACCACTCCCAAGAGGAGAAGAATGACTAGCATGCTAGACGTCGTTGTGGAAACAACAAGAGCGCTGACTCCTGCTCCAGTGAAGAAGGTTGCCAAAGCTGCTACAACACATACAAAAACCGAAGCTGGGCCCTCAGTGCCCGCTGAGACGAAGCTCGCCGCAACCGAGCAGAGGGCCAAAGAAGAATCTCCAGATACTGGCGTAGCTCTAGAGAAAAGTGTGGCCAAAGAAGCCAAATCCCCTGCTCCCGAAGCACCGTCCGAAGGTCCTGATTATATCATTCGACATGCTTCGGGAAAAAGATTATCCGAAGAAGAAGTTTTTGAAGCCAAACGCTATGCCCGGGAACTGAAGTACCCGAAGGGGGCCTTAGTGTTTAACGGTACGGACGAAGATGATTTCCTGTACTGCCTCCCGGACAACAAAGAGTTATCCGTCTGCCGGGAGATGGCCAAAAGTATGGGTTTTCCGAAGCTCGAAGCTGGCCTCTGCGCCATGACGAAGGCTGACCTCGCGGACAGCCTCACATACAACAGTCTGAAGGAATAGAAGTTGTGAATTTTGAGGCTTGTGGACTTGGGAATGAAGTCCTTTATTCTCATGCTAATCCTTTATTCTTTCTTGCAGGGCTTAATCCTTAGCAACGCCCTAAGGGCACAAAAGGATGCCAAAGGCAAGAGCTGCACTGTAGCTCTCAGCAACCTTCGATCAGAGGTCATCATGCTAAGAAACAAGGCCATGGAGAAAGACAAAATTCTACTTTCATTGGTGGATAAAGCAAAAGAAGGTGAAGCAAAATTTAATACTCAATCTGAAGCTTATAAAGCCGAAATTGAAGATCTTCTTAAAAAACTTGCCGAAGCCAATGAAAATTGTGCTCTCACAAAAGCTAGCCAAGAAATTAGTGAATGGTGGAATACCAAGCTAGAGAAAAATGTTGAGGAGCTTCGCGAATCCAAGGAAAGATGTTTTCAAAAATCCTTGGATTGCGTGAAGAAATTGAAAACTAGCTTTTCGAAAGTGGGTGCTTATTCTTCTAAGGAGAATTTTATCCGAGGCGACCCCGAGGGCATTATTGAGTGGATAAGTGGGGAAGCCGAAGCTTTCGAAGAAATCCTGAGCGATCGTGGGGATATTTGTGCTTTCTCCGGCACTCGGGGAATTGCGGCTATTCTAGAGAAGGCTGGATGCGATCATGTTAAAGCTACAGCCCAGGCCGAAGCCGCCTTCTCTATAGACGACACAAAAGACCCTTTAATCGAAGCTACTTTGGTGGGCGGAAAATTTTATTCTGATGTCTGGGTGAACAGTGGCCGAGAATTGGCCAACGAAATTATAAAGAAGAATGAAAAAGACACCCATGATGCCCGAGAAGAAGCTAGGCAAGCTGAAGAAGCTGCTGAACGCGAAAGGCGCATAGGTATTGTTTTTGAATTTTAGCCTCGATACTTACTTTGTGGCTTCGAACTAATAGTTTACCTACTACAGCTGAATTATCGCTGCTGCCGGAGCCATACAACCCCTTGGTTGATCCGGACATGAAGGAAGCACTGGATGTAATAAGCATTGCTAACTCCATTATCGACTAAGTCGTCGATAAGCTATTGAACGAAGCCGCAGAAAAAATCTTAGGGAAGATTAGACTTTATTGTAATAATACTTTGTAATATTTGATGTATGGAACAATTAATCAGACATGTAAATTACTGTAATATATTTCTTTATGATGCATGAAATTTACGCACGTACCATTTTTGAGCCTTCGGCGAAAAAACACCTTCCCTTCTTTTCATGCTTCGTAAAGAAAGAAACCCCTCCTTTGGTAAGTCCGATAAAAACGTATTTACTGAAGTTCGCTTCGTGCCTCACCACATTCTCTTTTACCAAAGTATTGCCGAAGATTTGCTTCGTATTCGATCTTGTTTGCTGTTGATGTGATATGATGTATGATGTAATGTTATGCGGAATGATATGATGATATGATGCAAAAATGATGGTGATACCGAAGACACACACACGCGCCCACACTAGAACACACAAGACTCTGCATCCCCTTGGGAATGTCTTTTGAGTCTTTTAAGCTCTGCATCCCCTTAGGAACGACTTTTGAGCTTCTTCACCTTCTATTTCGGTGGCATTTAAGCTCTGCATCCCCTTAGGAACAATTTTTGAGCTTCTTCACCTTATATTTCGGTGGTATTTGGCTCTGCATTCCCTTAGGAACAACTTTTGAGCAGAAAACTTACGCTGTGCTCCCTTAGGAACGACTTTTTGGCAACTTCGGAACTTAATTTTTGGCTCTGCATTCCCTTAGGAACGACTTTTGAGCAGAAAACTTATGATGCGCTCCCTTCGGAATGACTTTTTGGCAACTTCGGAACTTAATTTTTGGCTCTGCATTCCCTTAGGAATGACTTTTGAGTAGAAAACTTACGTTGCGCTCCCTTAGGAACGACTTTTTGTAACTTCAGAAATTACTCTGCGCTCCCTTAGGAACGATTTTCGAGCTTCAGAAAACTGTGAGGAATGTATATTACTCATTGATGCAAGCACAATTATTACAAGAAAATCGAAATTTAGTCCTTCGTTACTTGTTTCTCATACAAAAAATAAAATGGCATAAAAGATAAAGGTACATTAAGAGTAGGATATTCTTCAGTAGATATGCTTCGATTCTGGCACAGTACTGTTGACTGTACGAGCTTCAGATTCCTCCCAAAAATCACGCTATTGTTGTGCGCATGTGTGCCCTTCTGGCTGCTAGCTTCGGGTGTGAGTAGGTGGTAATGGTGGTGGTAACGTGAGCTGGGCCTAGGAAGCTTGATAATGACTTGCCAATGCAGCTGACGTCGCAGGTTGTTGATTACCTACGTATTCTGGTACGTAGGGAGAATAGCATGAAGTAGTATGTAGAACCTGCTTCGGCTGATTCTACCGCGCCTCAGCTTCGGCAATCTCCTTTTGCTTCTGAATGGTGACCTAGCATGTTCTTGTAGTGTGGCCCTTGTCTTCACCATAGAATAAGCAATAAAGTTTTCTGGGCTGATCCCCGTACCTTCCTACAAAGCCCCTGCCGCCTCTGCCCCTTGGGGTTGGTGGCCTAAAAGAACTTTGTTGTTGCCCTGAGGATTGAGAGCTGTGTTGTGGCCTTTGAAGCTGGCTTCCTCTATCATCACTTTGGCTGGAGTTATGGATTGATTTGACATGCCTAGGGTGGATTCTTCCTCCAAAGCCCCTAGTCATTTCAGAAAACCTGTAGGCTTCTTCCCTTCTCTGGCGAAAATCATTATCAGCCCGGATGTATTCATCCATCTTCTGAAGGAGCTTCTCCAGGGTTTGAGGGGGTTTCCTAGCAAAATACTGAGCCATAGGTCCTGGCCGGAGCCCTTTGATCATGCCCTCAATGACAATTTCATTGGGCACAGTGGGCGCTTGTGCTTTCAGACGCAAGAACCTTCGGACATACGTTTGGAGGTATTCTTTGTGGTCTTGCGTGCACTGGAACAAAGCCTGAGCAGTGACCGGCTTCGTCTGAAACCCTTGGAAACTGGTGATCAGCATGTCCTTCAGCTTCTGCCATGATGTGATTGTTCCTGGCCGGAGAGAAGAGTACCAAGTTTGTGCGACATTTTTGACTGCCATGACGAAGGATTTCGCCATGACTGTTGTGTTGCCTCCATATGAAGATATGGTTGGTTCGTACCTCCTTAGAAACTACTTCGGGTCTGAGTGACCATCATACATAGGGAGCTGGGGTGGCTTGTATGATGGGGGCCACGGGGTAGCCTGCAGTTCTGCTGACAAAGGAGAAGCATCATCAAAAGCAAAATTTCGATGATGGAAATCATCATACCATTCATCATCATCGTAGGAATTGTCCTGACAAAGCTCTCTGCATTGAGGTCTTCGGTCCTGGTCATCTTGAGTGAGATGAGGCATTTCCTCAGCGGCCTTATCGATCTTCTTCTAAAGATCGGCAAGATGAAGCATCTTCTCCTTCTTCCTCTGGACATGTTGATGGATGGCTTCGAGGTCCTTGATTTCTTGGTCCAACTCCTCCTCCTGAGGCGTTGGACTTGTAGCCTTCCTTTTTTGGCTTCTAGCTTCGCGTAGTGTTTCCTGGTTGACGTCCAGTGGCTGCAATGCAGCCCCTAGCGCTGAAGATTTCTTCGGCGGCATGACGAAGGTCACATCTTGCCGAAGGTGGTCGAATGAGTTCACCAAAGGTGGGCACCAGTGTTGGTTACTTGTTCTCAAATGCTTCGGCTTGACAGAAGGTGAGAATCCAAGAGCGACGTGCAAGTGATTACAAGTCAGCGTGAACAGTGCGGTGTTACTGTTCATCTATTTATAGGCACAGGACGCAGCCTGGGTAAAATTACATTTATGTCCTTAACACTTACTACTGACTAAGGAGTAATCAGTCGAGGACTTGGCGGTATATTCCCCTTTAGGTCGGTTCCATTCTCCATCACCGCCCTTGCGCTAAGCTGAAGCTTCTTCATCCGTAGCTTCGGAATTGATTCATCCTTCTCCCAGATCACGCCTTTCATGCCGTGCACACCTTCATCTCAAAGCCGAAGGTTCCTGTGATAGTATATTATACTTGGAAAGCATGTTAGTCGTGTTTTTGAGGACCTTCGGAAGACGAAGGCCCCCAACAATGATAAAACATATGGTACTTCATGAAAGAATGCTTATATTTCTTATATTAACGAGGAACATCTAAGTATATACTGAGTTTTAAAAATCAAATTTCATATCATTGTAATGATTCATTTTGAGTTATATATGTGTCACTTTTCAATTTGATGGAAAGTAAATGTGGCAACGAATCCAATAGTTGTTGAATAAAGGAAATTAGAATCTGTTTAGAAAGAATTTGCCATCTCCTCTCTAGAACCCAAAGGGTACACGATGTTTGAACAAAGAAAGAGAATGGTGCTCAAACTCTTTTGTGCATGTCAAAGCATACTACCCTCTACAAATGTTATCTAGTATATACGTAGTGGCATCCCATCTTCCATCTCAGTAAGGGGGTTAGGCTGTATCCTAAAAATTATAAATCTAAAGTAGGAAGGTTTTAACATTTCAACATATGTACATGTATGTATATATTTGTATACATGTTTACAATTAAGTTAGACTAGTCGGTTACCCGTGAGTTGCGGCGGCTCACAACAATACCCATGTAAATTATCCACCAAAAAGATTTCAATATTTTTTATTGATTGTCTCTGCTCTTCGCATAATATTTTTTATGAACGCACGGGTACCATAGGCAGCAAATCAGAGACCCCCATCCCTCGCCTCCCCCACTTCCAAGGTTTTGTAGAGCAGGAGGGGAAGGGAAGAGGCGGACACACATGTTCCTTGCCGGAGAAGGACACGACAAAGACCTGGGCATCTGGAGGCGACATAGGTAGTATACATGTAGATATATAGGGAGAGAGCACGCAAGCGGACAAAGAAGTCCAGCCGGAGCAGCTCCAAACCAAGAGGCACCCGCACCAGGCGTCAATCCGAGAAGGGCGAGAGAATGCGAGTGTTTTCCTAGCCCTGGACCCACCGAAGCGACACAACACCACCACCAACTCCGTAGCATATGCCAACTGCTGCCACGCTATGGGCCTTTGTTGTCCAATATCTCAGACCTGGGGTCCTCATCCCCAAGATAACCTAAGTGTGGCAGGCGCCACCATGTCCTCCTCGACGACATGCACGAAGAAAGGCCAGGAGCATGACCGACTCGCGTCGTACCCGTGTCGACGAGTGTCGGTCGGCTCGTGGCTACGACCGTGGGCGGGGGCAGTAGGTTGGGGAGGAAGAACAGGGCGAAGGCCGGGAAGACGAACGGGACGTCCGACGACGAAAACGATGGTGCACGCATGATGTAAAACGTCCTCGTGGACGTGCAATAGCCACTGCGAGAATCGGTGTCGGGACTAGTGTCGGACGAATACAGGGAAGAGGTGCATGCTCCTACGCCCTCTACCGAGAATGGGGTGGAGCAGAGGTGGAGGCTTGAGGGGAGAGAGAAAAGAAGTAGAATGGCGAACGAGGTGGTGGCAACTGAGGCAAGGACCATCATTATCGTGCGGAGGTATAGATGGCCAAATGGGTCATGTCTCGCGAGCCGGCCTCAGGCACGACCCATTTAATAGTGCCTGGGCCAATATGGCATGAGCGTCGTGCGGTGCTTGGGTCGTAGCCTCGGCCCATAGTGCTGGCCCGGCACGACACGACTATTTTTTTATTTTACAAAAAATCATATATACATATGTACAATTTATATTCAATATTATAAATACTTGAGCATGATGTTCTATTGGTTAGACAACTCTGCCCAGTGTCTCCCACCCTTCTTCCATTAGGGTGTGGGTTCAAACCCCAACTCCTGCACTGCTTTTTAACATTTTACGTTGAGTTGATTTGGAAGAAATGTAGGGACTTTTTTGTAAAAGGATGATGCAGGACGAACGTTGAAACTGGTGCTTTAAGTATAGTAGAGATATGACATATTCATATAATGATATATATATATATATAATTTCCCTATATATAAATACATATGAGCATGGGAAATCACCAATACATTTCGTTTTTATGTAGTATTAGAAATCAAACAATACAGATTCAATGCTATATAATATATATTTTTCTAGTGGGCATGGTAAGCGTTTGGAAGTCTATTCCATCGAGAAGCTCTTGAAGGACTAGGAGGAAAACCCAATGTTGGTCACTTGCTTTTGGTTGCTATATGATATCAAAAACAAGGCAACACAAATTAAAAGGTTATAATCTTCTCCCTTCAATTACACCTTCTCCAAAGGGTAATTAGATAGAGATGTAAAACAAGATTGAACATATATTCATAAGTGCAAGAAGGGAATAACATAAAGTAAAACATGTTACTACGGCTGACAATGGGTCATAAATTTTACACTATAAGATTTAAGGATCGAATCGGGTTAGGATCAGGCTCTATTTCTATTCATTTTTTAACTATAATTTATTTAGGGTCTTGACATTTTGTGAAGAACCATTTGGATCACGATCCATTACCACCCCTACATGTTACTCATTTTTGTGTCCCAATACTTATCATTTCATCCTTATCAATATATCATGTAATCACAAACATACCTTCGGCCTTACACAAGATATAGTATAGTAGAGATATGACATATTCATGTAATGATATATATATATATATTATTTCCCTATATATAAATACATATGAGCATGGGAAATCACCAATACATTTTGTTTTTATGTAGTATTAGAAATCAAACAATACATATTCAATGCTATATAATATATATTTTTCTAGTGGGCATGGTAAGTGTTTGGAAGTCTATTCCATCAGAAGATCTTGAAGGACTAGGAGGAAAACCCAATGTTGGTCACTTGCTTTTGGTTGCTATATGATATCAAAAACAAGGCAACACAAATTAAAAGGTTATAATCTTCTCCCTTCAATTACACCTTCTACGAAGGGTAATTAGATAGAGATGTAAAACAAGATTGAACATATATTCATAAGTGCAAGAAGGGAATAACATAAAGTAAAACATGTCACTCATTTTTGTGTCCCAATACTTATCATTTCATCCTTTTCAATATATCATGTAATCACAAACATACCATTGGTCTTACACAAGATATGGCTCAAAGGTACTTCGAAGGTTGATCTAAACAAAGCTATGGGCCCTCGAATGGTAAATTTATGCATGGCATTATTCCTCTATTTATAACGGAGAGGTGCAACTTTTTATGAAATTACAAGTATGCCCACAAAGTTTACACATATGGTTCACAAGCATCACAGGGGCAATACTATATTTCCTCCTACTTCTTTCTTGTTGCATAAGTCTTCTGATTCTCTTTGTTTCTTGCTTTGTGTGTGATACCCTTTGGTGCCAAAGCTAGTGGCTTTGGCATGCAGGCGAAGCTCTTCCTTTTTGGTTCACTAGTCGCTTGGGCCGAAGGTTGGCTTCGTCCATTCTTTGGGCTGAAACACATTTTCTCAACATGAAAACAAAGGATTTTGAGGATCTTCAGCAATATAGGCCCACAACACCTAGTTTAGGAAGCTATGCTAGCTAGAGATGTTGTCGTGAAGAACAGACACATTGTTTGAGATGCGGAAGAATAATGCAATTCTTAATTTCAGATATGCATGGACACACATGTGATTAGTAAAAAAGTTATTGATTGCACTGACGATCACTAATGACCAACAGACCCTCTTATCATCATTTGTTCTAATTAGAACCAATTTTCATGGAGGACCTATCACTACCAGAAACACGCTCTTTGCCGAGTGCTTAGATATTTGCCAAGCGCAAAATATCGGGCACTCAGCAAACATCATCTTTGCCGAGAGCAAAACACTCGGCATAAAAGGACACTCGACAAACAATACTTTGTCGAGTGTCCAACTCTCGACAAAACTGGACACTCGGCAATGCGTCATTGCTAGCTAACGGCCATTAACTATGTCGAGTGTCTTAAGAAGGTACTCAACAAAGGCATGTATTTGCCGAGTGTCATCTGTCGAGTGTCCTACGATGAATATTTCCATGAACTATATCATATGATTTCAACATTGAAGTTCGCTTGTGAAGCATTGAGCAGTTTCTTCCATAAAACCTTTTATCTTGCAAATTGAGATGGTTTTTTCGGATTGAATACATAGAAACCCATTTATCATGCAGCTTGAGATGCAATTGTTTGGGTGGCATGCTTAACTATGCAGTTATCATGATACGTGAACAACTATAACGCTTAATGCTTACATTATCTCCTACACTAAATGATCAACTGAGCCACATGAATCATTTGATACATTTATCTGAATTTATTAAATCTTTTGTTGCATTCACATAATTTGGTTTGGTTGTTCCACTATGAATTAATTGTGTTAGTTTGTGTTTGGTAAAAGGGGCTCGATGGTGAAATGATGGGGACTTCAATAGTCCTAGTTCATGCATGATAATTGATTCCTTATTTATCCCATATTAATATGTGATAATGGATCTTTGATCCGTATCCACGTTCTAGGCCAGTGTCTTCCCCTCCTTTAGCGCTACATCATTTCCTTTGTATCTACACTCTAGTGTGCAAGTCATTGACATCCATGTGACTTAGAGAGGTTGGGTACAACATTGCAGCACCCTTAAGATAACCTTGTATCTTAGCCAGTTGTTAACAGTTCAAATCTATAGTGGAAGGCAACATTATGGTTTTGGCATGACATGTTGACATCAACATCCTTAATAGCCAAGACAAATTAATCACATAAACATTTGGGCCATAACATTTACATTATTCCCTACAAAACCAAGTTAGACGAACAACCAAATACTACCATGTGTGTGACAAGGGATTTCACTAACAATTTATGTGTTGTATGCAAACGATTGCAAGCTGGTGAGGGAGACGAGGGTTCCACACTAGGAGGTTATTTTCCACATCAGCAAAACCATTCACTAAAACCACCTAGGGGTTATTTGCACAATTTTGTATAGTTGAGGGGGTTCAACAACTAGTTTTGACTTTGAGGGGGCGAAGTAGATTACCCTCTAAAGATGAGGGGTTTTGTAGACTTTTCCCAACAAGAATAGAGGGTAAGAGAAATTTCACTACCATAATCCGGGTTAAGGGATAAACTGTAAAACATGTTAACACGTGTGTGTAGAGGGAGAAGAGATAATAACATATTTCCCAAATTCAAAAAATTATATATAGTATTACACTGCATGTTTCCCAACATTGAATGTGTAGGACTGAGATGTGCCAGGATGCTTAACATTGCACCTCATCGTGATTACGTTGGTACTAAGTATAATCACCAAACAGAATGGTTTTCAAATGACACAATCCAATTCGCTTTGATGCATTGCAGTTTCATACCTGCTATGGGCTTTCGAGTTTAGAGTTTGGACTAGTTGTCGACCATGGAGATGGTCTCAATGCTAAGTCGCCTTCCTGAACCTCTGAACCAATTGAATCTTTGCCACATACGAATAATAGCAACTGAACATGTGCACTAACAATGTAGATTTTGCTAAACAATGCATCGGTGGCTCATATTTCTTTGGTTGTCACAGTGATGTATGAGGTGATTCTGTAAACTGGGTAGTGAGTACCTATTTCATGTGGTAAACTCTTTCGAATTTTCTTCTTAATACAATTACATATTTTAAGCAAGAAAGTGAGTGCTACAATTTCTTCCTGCTCATAGAAACGTCTTCTAGTCTAGTTCAATTAATTCACTACTACATAAATATATTAGGTCTACAAAACGCACAAGGCCATAAGGGAGTTCAATATTCCTGAAACGATAGTTGACAAAATGATGCATAAATGGCTTCAATCAGTTTGAAGCAGTTGCCTTCGAGCTATGTGTAGTGATTATCAACGTGCATTTAGTTGCATATCAAATTCTATGGGTACGCTTCCAGGACGTTCATTACAGGCTCGCTTAACATGAGGTGTGTGTGACATATCTCACATTCTGGTAGTCACCTCGTGTTTCATCCCTGCACCTTCTAAATCCTAGAGAGCTGCCAATCATCGCCCACAACTCATACCACCACCAAGAAAACACTCCACATGCACATCCTGGCATCTAGATCTACCAAGAAAACTTTGCCCATGCAAGTCCAATGAACGGCCCATCAACACTACCATGCTACAACGCTTACAATAGGTTTCACATTATTACTTGAAACATCGATAATGAATTTCTCGATGCCTTCCAAGCCTATGCTATAAGTAACATATTGAGTCATAGAATAGTGTGCTACATCGTTGTGAAGGATACTTGCACCATGTTACATTTATAGCTAGTCCAAACGTTTTATAGCACCTGGCAGTGATTATGTGCATTAAGAATCTGAGTAATGGTCCTTGTCTTAGGATCTGACAATCTCTGACTACAAAAGTAAATTAGAGATGGTACAGCTGCACAAAGGCACAAACTACCCAATCACTAGCTAGTAATGTATAAATCGAATCATACGTTCATCTGATTCAAAATGTGTGGTTTTGGTTGATGTGATGTATTTCTGATGGATTTGTAATGTATTGTGATGAATTTGTGGTGAATTATGATATACTGTGATGAACTGTGTTGTGATATTTCTGTGTATAATGAATGTGATATATGTTGTTAAATCCGGTGTTAATATCATTTTTTGCATATTTTGTCCCTAAAATATCTATTTTCAGCCGTCAGCGGAAGGCCGCTAAAAATAGACCATAACATTTTTTTACAGACATAGCGCGTGACCGCCAAAATTAGAATTTCCTATTTTAGGTGGTAGTTGGGTGGCCGCCGAAAATAAGCACTATTTTTTGGCGGCCACAGTCTAGCCATTAAAAATTGCTTATTTTTGACGGTGGGGTGGTGGCTGCCAAAAATTAGGGTTTATTTTCGGCTAATTATTTTTGGCGGCCGAAAACTGCCGAAAATAAGGCTTATACGGTAGAAAATAGCTTGTTTTCGGCAGTGTAGGCCCTATTTTCAACGGTTTTCGGCCACCGAAAATGATTTGGTGTACTGTAGTGTAGTAATGTATAAACAGAATCCTGTGTTCGTCTGATTCAAAGTGTGCTAATGAAATTTCATATTCGCATCGCTATTGGGCAAAAACAAAAAAGGAAACCAAACTTAAATGTATGAGCATATGCATATAATTTAACGTTGGTCAAAGATATATGTATAAGCCACGATAATGAAGTTTCCGGTTAGAATTTCTCTTTGATTTTATTCTAATTAGAAAAGTAATGATCACTTAGCAGCTAAAATAATCTTTGTATGGACAAAATTAAACATCATACATGATTCATTATAAGACAATGTCGTAATTCTCTAAAAATTATGGCATGCTCTAAAAAGAATATGCTTAACATTTAGCACAAAATAATAAAGGACCCACATTAAATTGTCCATAATTGGAGCAAGAAATAATCATATTTTTTGGCAAAAATAATCAATAGTGCTTCATGAAAATTAAAGTATACTTCCCAAATAGCCATAGTAAAAAAATGAATGTTGCATGATTTCTAGTGAGCCAAAAATTTCCTAAAATAATGATAATAACAGTGAAATTTAGTTGGCCCAATTACTGTAATTTGGTCCATAAAACTTTATGGCTTATGTTAAATAGTTCTTCAGAAAATGTTAAACAACAAATGATGCATCGAAAATAAAGAAGCTCAAAGTAGGATGAATTCGTGACAAACTATTTGGCCCATATGCTTATATGGGGAATCATTAAAATGTAAATGGGCTTAATGGTAACCCATTCTAGGTTGCAATAGGCATGGCCCACTATAGCCCGTGCGCTCTAGCATGTGCTTTACACCTCATCCTGTAGGCATATGCAAGGGTCCAGGAAACGTTAGCCATTGAGTAAAAACATTAGTGGTTCTCGAACTTAGCATGGTATGTTACTTAGGTCCTCAAACTCTCAAAACTAGGACACCATCGCTTGAATCACAAAAGGGAGACGAGAAAATGAATTAGGGTTTTCTGAGAATTTTTGTTTTGTTCTTGTTACGCGCCAAAACGTTAAGGGTTGTCTGATTGAGATGAATAATGGCTCAAAGAGAAAAGGGGAGGAAGAAAATGGGTGTTGCGGGAGGATCATAGCTAAGCTAAGGATCCCACGTGTCAACATTTAAGTGAGAGTGGGTAAGGTGAGTGCCACCGCATTACTATAGTTGAGGTCGATATTGAAAGAAACAAGGCACCAGAACACTGGTGGTTGTGGTGAGCTAAAGGAAGGGTGCAAGAGTTAGTTGTCTAGTGCACAATTACCTGCTCAGTCCCATGGGGGCGCTACCGCGCTAGCTAGAGAGAAATTGGAGGTGGAAGGCCAAATTGTATGTCCTATTTTTTATTTAATTACTACTAGGCTAGGAGTAATGAAATGAAAACCATAACAAGCAAGATCTGAAACTATATGAGTATGAGGGGGCATGAGTTAAGTGTGCAACCATAATTAAGCTGCACCTAGTGATGGCTTGCAGAAGTTGCACTCACAACTCTGGTGTTGTGTAGTCCAATAACCAAACCATGTGATGCATTAACAGGGTGGTTGGTTTGAGAAATCATTCTATCTAAGTTGAGATGGCGCATCATGAGTCCATTCTTCAAATTTGGTGGGATGATCTCATTCCCCATGTTAGTACTGACTAACTAACTGTGAGGAATGAGGTGGTGATGAATTAACTCATTCCATTCCATAAACCAAACAAAAAATGAGGAGTGAGAAGTTGATGGACTAGCTTATTAATTTCTCAAACCACACATCCTAAATCATGGTACTAAGAAGTACATTCTAGAGATAGATGGCTATACATATCCGAGAGTCAAAGTAGTTGTTGCTCCATTTATACCCATAGAGCATCGTCCCCGTGCTATATCTAAAACTACAACAAGGTTGTCCAAAGAACCAAACTTATTTTATCACCTATATATATATATATATATATGGTCGTCTAAGGGTTTTTTTAGTTCAGTCATATTGTTATCAGTCTCCAGTCTCCACCAGCTTTGAGCACTGGCCTTGGGAGGCATCAGGAAATTTAACAGTTCACGAAACGGGCATCCAACCCCAAGCTAAACAGATGTTGCCATGCGATACATGACAGCAAGGAGGATGACAAGTGTGCCTTGTGCCATAGGCAAGAAGAGGGGAGCTGCCGGCTACCGCGGGCTTTGCCCTTGCCGTCAAAGCACATAGACTGGTTCGGTGGAACTCGTGTGCTGAGACATTGATAACAACCTTGCAAGAGTTTACCAGTGTGGATATGCTAATATAGTCTGCAAACCAAAAAACAGGCACACATGTGGCTATCACGTGTGATACTTGGTGGATCTTGTTCAATGGCTATGACTTTAGGAAACTTTCCTGGTCCATTTTTTTGCCACCCATTGTGTAAGGGCTTGTTCGGCACCTTGGGAAATTTTCCTGGGCTGGATTTTTTCCACATATGGATTGGGTGAATCCAAGCCTTTCACCCAATCCCTTGTGGGATTAAATCCCTAAACCCAATCAACCTATATTTGTTCGTTTATTCCATATGGTTTATATCCTAAAATCCAATCAGTTTCCACCATCCCGTGACCTCCCACCTCTCACACTTGCTAGAGTAGTGAAAACAAAGAACACTGAAACTGAAACTGCACAGCGACATGAAACTGAAACAACAGCCTTTCAGTTTTCTATTCAGAGGACGCACACCAACATGAAACTGAAACAACAACTTTTCAGTTTTCTATTCAGAGGACGCACACCAACATGAAACTGAAACAACAGCCTTTCGGTTTTCTATTCAGACAATGCACACCAACATGAAACTGCAAACCAAGAGCTCAACGTGACAACCAGAAAAAGGGACATGACAACCAGAAAAGGGACAAAATAACAGGAGGCGACATCTACACAGCTGCTTGGATGAACGACTGTGGACTGTGGTGGACCTTCTATTCCGTGTAGGCATCTAGTGCTAGCTTTCAACTGAACTGAGAAAAGAACCGGTGCAAGAATCAAATGGATGGTCTCGAACGAAGTCAGAGCCTGTCCGTGTTCCACCAGACCTGCCTGCCAGTACCAAACCAAAAGAATGTGAGTTGATAACACAACAATAGATGGATGCATGAAATAAACAGCATGATAATCATTTGATCATGATGACATAAACAGCATGATGATATAATCAGCTACCAAACTGATATGAAACTGATGACACTCTGTTCATGATAATAATTTGAGGTGTTCTTAAGGGCACAGCATGATCAACATAATCAGCTACTAAACTGAACAAAGTACTATGAAACTGACCAAAACTGATTTTGCAGCTAAATTGATCAAAACAGAGTACCAAACTGAACAGCATGATCAACATGACCAGAACAGAGTACAATGCTGAATAGAGAAAATTTTGCAGCCACAGTGGCAGCCATCACTCGAAACAGATAGCCAATCGGAGATATTGGGAATCTTACCTTTAGAGTTTATCCATCTTCCCTCTTAGCCAAAGGAGAGCGACTTCTGGCTCATCATCATTGAAACAAATAAATGTTTCCCTGTAATTTGGTATGTTGAACACCTCAGCTGCTTTGACCTTCTCATCTCTTGTCATATCCATAGTCTTAAGAACAGAAATACACCTCTTGATAGAAAAATCATTATCTTGAGCAACATCCTTTACTTTTGCTGATTGTGCAGCCTCATCTGCAACTTGCTTCGTTTTCACATCAAGGTACCTCCCTATCAGCCCTTCTAGTGCATCTTTCCTCACTCTTTTTGTCTCCTTCTCTTGATTGACAGTTGGTGCACCTGACCTTTTAGGTAACCTCTGTTCAACCCTTTCAACAATTACTATATCTTCATCTTGTTCTATTCTTGCATCTTCTTCTGGTTCATTAGTATCTTCATCTTCCACTTCTATGGTTTTTAGTTGCTCTCCATCATTAGAATTTTGTACTGGTTGAGTAGAGGTAATGTTCCAAGTCCCTTGTGCGATGTGACCATCATATAATTCACCCAAGGCATCAAAGAGAGGAAAAGACTTCTTGCGGAACTTCTTAGCTCTAGGAAATGTCTGCAATGTGAACACAAGACCATTTCATAAAACTAGCAGATACTCTTTAGCATGTCTGCAATGAAACTGAAATTGTTCTTTTGAAACAATAAGAACATGCTGCTAAATTCTGGGCTACCAGAAAATTGAAACAACAGTGGTAATTTACTCAGGCACCAAACTGTACTAGTAGCAGCATACTCTTTAGCAGCAGCAGCATGCTGCAAAATATTATGCATCTTTTTCAATACAGTGATAATTTACTGAAATTAAAAGAACTTCTGATATGATTTAAAATCAGTTATTTTAAGAACCTTGCATGACCAACTTCGCTACAAGGTAAAGCATATGCTTCTTACAGTGATAATGTTGTCCCATATCGTTGGTTCAGCAATGATCATGCATCTTTTTTCATTCCAAGAAACTCCACTTTGTTTTCTTGCCTCCTTCAATATCTTGTATTCCCTTTTCAATTCCCTCTCCTTTTCCTGAATTTGGATCTTGTTGAATGTAACATATTCATGCTTCTTGTGGAATTCAGAAACTATTTTATTCCAAGCATCTGGACTCCACCCATTTTGAGCCCTATATGGAGGCATGTTGTGTTCAAACAACAAGTCAACAAGACTCTTCTCCAATTCAACATTCCATGCAGCTCTCTCAACACCACCTAAAATTAAAAATTGAGGCACATATAATCATATAAATGTCAACCATGAACAAATCATGTAAAAGCTTTTATCAAATAAATTTGACATTATTACCGCCACATTTCTTTGTTGTTGCAGCTTTAGGAGAAGCCTTCTTTTGAGCAGCTTTAGATAAAGCTACTATCTTAGGAGAACCTCTGAACATCTTATCTACAATATAGAAATAACACATTTATTTAACATAGAAATATTCACTAATTTCTGCGCTGTTGGTAGTCAGACCACATATGATATGCTATTGTATCTCTTAAGTTATTCCCTTCCAAATTTCCCTCATCATTTCCTTGGTCTCCATCAGGTAGGTTCACAAAAGTTTGTGGATTGATATTTCCTTGATCATTATCTAGCCACCTCTCATCACCATTTAGTGACCGAATCAAGTTATGAAAGACTGCAGTAGCTAAAGGTATTTTTGCTTGGTTTTCCATTTTGTGAAAGGTAGCAACTTTGAGGATTGGAAATCTCTTCTTTATGACACCCAAAGCCCTCTCTACATGATTTCTTAAAACAGCATGGCGATGATTATATAACTCCTTATGATTTTGAGGTCTTCGGTGGCCACGACCAAACTCTTTCAAGTGGTACCTAACCCCACGATAAGGCGCAAGAAAGGAAGTTGTATTGGCATAACCACCATCTACTAGGTAGAACTTCCCGGAAGGTACTTGAAACTTTCCTATAGAATTGGTCATTGCAGATCTGAGAACCATTGAATCTGTTGCTGATCCTTCCCATCCAGCTGACACATAAGTTATGTTAAGGTCAAAATCACACACAACCATCACGTTTTGGCTAAGAGTCCCTTTTCTATTCCTGAATGGTGCGGCTTGATCAGGTGACATTGATACTGGAACATGGGTTCCATCTATTGAACCTATGCAATTCTGCAAAAAAGAAAAAAAGAAACGATCTTCTAAGATCTAATATTGAGGATGTTCTAAGATGGACACATAAGAGTTAAAAGAAGTCACCTTGAAGTATGGATAAAATCGGTTGTCTCCATGAATTTTTGGATGAACTTGATTGGAAGGAGGCTTTAGGAACCGCATGCTAAGGCCAGGGATAACAATGTCGAAGAAATGTTTGATGACACGGTGAAATGTATCATTGCTATGACCAAAAAAGACTTGGAGATCTTCAAATGTCGCATTGTGGCTAATCATGAATAAGAAGAACCCAAGTTTTTCCTCAACTTTGATTTTTGTATCTTTAACCAATCCTTCCATTCTAAGATAGTTGGCCAAGGATTTGAAAATGAAAGGTTCCATTCTAAATGATACCCTGCAGTTCTTGATATGGCCTTCAAGTAGCTCTCGAACCTTTTCCTCCCCGGTCAGCGCTGATGTATGCCTCAGTTTCTTTTTACTACGTCCAAGATAGCCCAAGAGATGTAGGGAAGGGAGAATCAAAAGGAAGAGGTCATCATCATCCTCCTCCCTCCTCCTAATGTGATCTCTATTGCTCATGTCCATAGCAAAACTAAAAGTAGCATCAAGAGACATAAGGAAAACTAATTACTAAAGCTAGTTATGTTGTTCATATAATTCAAATTCTTTAGGTTTTGGCTAGTACCTTGAGAAAATGGGTCAGGCACCAACACCCAGGATGGGGGAGGCTCGTCCTCGCCTACTCTTACTGGAGCAGGGAGAACCTGAAAATAAATAAATTATTGGTTCATATAAACATCAGTAAGAACGGATTATTGTACCTAGAAAATAAAAAGGAGATGCCATTAATACTCTAATATTTAACCCCCATATATATATAACCATATAGTCATAATATCTCTTTTTTTGCAAAAGAATAAGAGAGAAACATATTAAGCAATCATCGTATGGAGAGGTACTAATCATATTAGATAATCATCATGTGGAGAGATACATGAACCATCTGTCTTTTTCATCGTATGAAACTATAGAATCAAACTATGGTCCTAGAGGATAAAATAACAAGCAGGGCTGTTTGAAATGCAACGAAAAAAAGCTGCTGAAGAACTATAGTACAATTCCATGCAGGTGATCTAGTTCGTGTACAAAAAATATGCTGGCTCATTACATGCAGAAAAGAGAATGCAGCTGCTGGCTCATTTCTGCAACACAAGAATGAGAGAATACAATTTAGAAAAGAGGGAAATTCCATGTACTGAACTACTGAAGCCCAGAGATAAGAACTATATATAGTACAATTCCTACCTGAAGTGTACTCCTACTACTCAGGCAGTCAGGCAGCTACACTACCACACCCTGTAGGATTGGGGAAAGAAAAGCAACGATTGTCTTGCAGTTTGCACAAGAGAAGAAGCTGGACGATTGCATTCCATTTTTGCATTTGATTAGCAGTTAGCTTGCTGCCACAAAGCTGCAGAAAGAACGGTTTCCTGCGGAATTCGAGCGTCCGTACTAGCTAACTGCATACGCCTATTGCAGGGGAGAAGCTGACGTTCGCGGTGGAAGAGGCCCTGCCGGCGCGGAAGATGGAGCCCGACGACGAGGCCGAGATGAACGAGGACGAGGACAAGCTGGCCCTGGCAGTGGCCGGCGGGCGCGCGGCGACCTCATCGCGCGCGACCTCGCCCTGCAGCCGCGTCAGGTCGTCGTCTGGTTCCAGAACCGTCGCGCCCGCTGGAAGACCAAGACGCTCGAGCGCCAAATGTGAAAGATAGAGAGAGGGCGTTGAGGACGACGACCTCCAACCGGACAAGGATAGAGAGAGGGGTAGAGAGCAGATGAGAAAGGATCGAACCGGAGAGAAGCTTGCCAGCGGTGTCGACGTTGCCGGCGACGGAGAGGAAGACACCTTGCGCCGCCGCCGCTCCCCTCGGTCACGGCTCCGTGGTTTGTTTCCAGACCCTAGGAGTCATGGCTCCAATCCAGAATCTACTGTCGCAAAAAAAAATCCAGATCCATGGGCTCGAATTCCAGTGGGCTTAACCGAACACCAAAAATGTTGGAACCTGGATTTTTTCATGGGCTTGGAATATAACCTGGATTGGAGCCCAATCCAGCCTCATCCCAGCCTGGATGGGTAGAACCGAACGAAGCCTAATATGGCTTTCTAGTCCGGTCATTAAAAAATCCTGACATGTGAATTGCATATTTTATTATTTGTACATGAATCCCTTTGGCATGAATGATGATGAAATTTCTGTATCGTTTTTTTATCCCTGCTCTTGGATACAAGAGCATATAAGAGTCTATACAAAATGTAACTCTCGATCCCTTCATGTCCGATATCAGACGTGCGGCAGTTATATTTGTTTGAATTAGCAAAGTTTTAAATCAACCCTGCACACTGTAGGAAATTTAGAAATTTTAGCGACTATACTAAGTTTCCGTGACCTCCAAAAAAGCAGCTGAAAATAACCGTATGTTCAGCGGCTATGGTGTGGCCATAGAAAATAAGACAATTTTCGGTGACTATTGCCGGACCATCCAAAATAAGTTTATTGTTTCCATTGGCTATGGCATGGCCATAAAAAATAAGTTTATTATTTTCGGTGGCTATGGCTCATTTGCGATCTAATTTGGCATCAAGGCCATGAAAGATGTGCAAAAAATACCTAGCATTATCTTGTCAGTCTTAACTGATAATAACATCGTATATATTGCATTGTTCCAATTTCTATATTTGTAATGTATCAGACGTGTGTTTCTAGGACAACAACTAGGTTTTAATTTTACTAAATATTATAGTTCATGTTTATACTGAAACCACTGTGTAGCTTGGGCCAATATTTTTTAACTTGAATCACGAAAGCAATGGAGGTGTGCGGATAACCAACAGTGAAGAAAGCATGGAGTGAAGAAAGCATAGAGTGTTTAGGATGATACATTTTATGTTTTAGCATGGAGTCATGAAAGCATCTATGATATGATACATTTTATGTCTTTAGAGGGGAGTTTAAATGCACTAGAGCTAATAGTTAGTGGCTAAAATTAGCTAAAGACATCCAAATACACTAGCTAATAGTTGTACTAAAGAGTAAAAACGAAGGCTCAAACTAACGTTATCATATTGGTTGTCTTATATATTTATTTGTGCACATCATTTATATTCATGTGACTCTATTAGCCCCACAACTAGAGGTGATAATAAATCATGATTCAAATATTTCTTCACGATTCGTTTGAGGCTTTAATTAATTTAGTTTAAAAATAAATAAAAATAGAGTCAGATCCTAACATAATCTGATCTTTAAATTTTATAGTATACTAAGGGGGTGTTTAAATGCGCTAGAGCTAATAGTTAGTTGGCTAAAAATTGCTCATAGAATTAGCTAGCTAACTAATAGCTAGTTAACTAGTAGCTAATTTACTAGTAGCTAATAGTTGAACTATTAGCTATATTGCTTTGATATCTCATCTAATTTTTGTAGTTAACTATTAGTTCTAATGCATTCAAACAACCCCTAAAATTTAGAGCTCATTACCACCCCTACCAACAACACATTTATTGTTTTGCCCTTCCTACCTAGCTACTACATCCACAGAAAAGTCTGCACATTGTACGCGTATGTGTGCAAAATATTTACAATGTTTCTTTTTAAATACCGAAACAGTTTGGAGTTGCTGCCACAGATGCAATGTTACCTCGCTTACTCATCTCTAAATATGAGAAATAATGATCCTCCATCACAAATAACATGTAGCTTTGAGAGGACTGTGGGATTGAGCTGCATTCGAAAATTGACTATGTTGCCATTTATTCCACGGACAGCGATTGTGCACTTTCTCCTGCTCACTGACGGATGTGTTTCTCTTCGGTGCTATTTTCAGCTACTCATATGTCTTCACTTGCTACTTATGTTGTATCCCGAAGGAGTTAATGGGACTAAAAGGGTAAAAATGAAGGCCCAAACTGGCATTATCATATTGGTTGTCTTATATTTTTTTTGCACATTATTTATATTCCTATGACTCTATTAGCTCTAGAACTAGAGGTGGTAATGAACCACGATTCTAATGTTTCTTTACGATTCATTTGAGTTTTTAATTAATTTTAGTTCAAAATGAAAAAGTAGAGTTTGGTCCTAATATAATCTGATCCTTAAATTTTATAATGCAAAATTTAGAGCCTATTACTATCCCTACCCACAACACATTTATTGTTTTGCCCTTCCTACCTACTACATCAACAGAAAAGTTAGTAAAGCCCTATGTACAAAATGTTTCCAATGACTTTACATACTAAATAAGTTTGGAGCTCGCTTTAGCCAACTCATCTCCAAGCATGAGAGATAAAGATCCTCCGTCAAAGAGAACCTGTAGGTTTGAGAGGACTTTGGAATTGGGCTGCATTCGAAAATTGACTATGTTGCCATTTGTACCACGGACAGCGATAGTGCATATTCTCCTGTTCACATGACGGATGTGTTCATCTTCACTGTTGTTTTCAGCTACTCTTCTGTTTTTAGTTGCTACTCTCCTCAACAACTTTTGTGATGTTTCCATGCCCAACAGCGATTTGATCCTCAACAACCTATCCAATCTACTTTCTTAAAACTTTACTTTCTTAAAACTTGACCCCTTTTGAAGCTCTGTCCGCATTCCGCGGGCTTACAGCCACCAGTCGACGCGTGGCCAAGTTGATCGCGGAACCGAAACATTGATCGTGGAACCGAAACATTCATCCAATAGAGCTGTGAGCGCCTGAACGGTTCCGTGTGACCGTGTTCTCCACTTCTCTCCCACACCGTCCCTCTTCTCCTGTGCTCAGCTGCCATGAGCACGCTCTAGGCCTCCTCCTCCTCCGCTCGCTCCTTTCGCCACTGCCCCTTCCGCTGCCAGCCCCTCTCCTCCACCTCCCTCTATTTCCCCCCGGCCACCGCGAGCCCCGCCTCCGTGCATTGGTCCCGGCCACACCGCGAGGAGGTGGAGCAGTGCGAACATGTGGCCGAAACGAAGACCCACCGCCGCTGGGGATGGCCCAGACGCCGCCACGATCCGAGGAGCGAGGATGAGGAGCCCAATGAGGTGGAGCCGCAGGCGGAGGATCCTCGCGAGGAGGAGAACACGGAGGCGGTGCCCGTGCTGTAGGGGAACCGGTCAAGAGCACTGGCAAGGGGAAGAAGCAGAAGAAACACTATGCTTCCTTTGAGTACCACGGCAATAGCTTCGAGATGGTAAGCCTCCTTCTCCTCTGTTTCTCACTTCCAGATCTTCGGCCACAGTGCCGTCGGGGATTTAGAGCCACGGGAGCAGCACTGTCAAAAGTCGCGCGCTGCCACCTCTGCCATTCCCTCTCCTCACCTCCCTTCCAGTCTTCCACCTTGCTTCTCGCAGGCAGCTGAAGCAATCGGAGCAAGCAGAGAGAGGCCGGCTCCTCCCACCCCCAGGCAGCCATGGACGCCCCCGAGGCGAGGAGTAGCGCATCCTCCTCCCCGGAGTTCGAGTTCTGGCCGCTCTACCCCAACCCCGCCGCCTCGCCCTCCTGCGCCGACGAGCTCTTCGCTGGCGGGGTGCTCCTCCCGCTTCCCATCCTCCCACCGAAGCCGGAGTCCAGGAAGAAAGGCAGCGGCATCAGCCAATTCGTGCCCGTCGCGGAGCCGGAGCTGGAGCCGTAGCTAGGGGAAGCATCCCTTCTTGCGACCGTCGCGCCGCCTACGGCCTCGATGACTTCCCCGGTACCGCCAAACGCTAGCGGAGGAGGAGGGTCGAAGCGCTGGACCGACATCTTTTCCAAGAAGCCGGCGCCGGGAGCCCGCTGCCATCACCGTGTCGCTGCGCAGATTACACTATCGCTGGTGTGGTGGGCCACGGCTCCGCGTGGACCCACGCGCAGCTGCAGCGAGCAGAGGATGCGGCCCGCTGCGTGGACATCGTCGCCGAAACCGTCGCCTCACGGCTGCGCACGTCGTCCACAGTTCAATAGAGCCACGGCATGGGCGCCGACCCTGTTCTCGGTCAGTACCTTCTCCCAGCTTCTCCTACACGCCCTGTTCTCTCTTCGCTTTGTGAAGTTGTCTTCTATTTTTGCTATGATAAAATTAAAATGTTGCAAAAGGTTTTGGCTATTTGGTGGCATTGAATGTATTTCAATAACAGAAACATTTTTTATTGTATCTTGAGTGCCCAAATCCTGTAATTTTGATAGCTTGTTGAACACAGGACAACGTGTAACAAAGCATGTAACAGTGTTCTACTGTCATCGAGATTTATAATCTGGGTTGTCTGAACAAACAAGGCAACACCAGCACCTCGCAGTCTAGCAATGTTGACTGTTGCTAGGACAGATACTTTATTTTATTGTACAGCTAACACACTTGGCAGGCTTGAAATTTATCTGTTTATATACAACTTATATCTTATGCCAAGTTTAATGTTTTTTAGACATCCGGCTTGCTAGCCTTAGGATGCAAGCTGCGTGGCTTCGGCTACTGCAGTTGTGTTCCCTTTCAGTACAGGGTTTTGATTCTGGATGACAGATGATGTAGTTTGTTGAGCCCCAAACTAGATGGCCATCCATTTCCTTGATTAAATCATGGCTTGCAACGTGCCAATCCTCAACTAATTGGTGATGCTGTCATCTGTGAGAAACAATACAAAACTTGAGCCATACTTTTTTACTACATTGTTGCCACCAGATCTAAATCGATGCATAGTTTGTATTTTACTTCTTACTTGGCTTTGTATTTTCTAGCTTATCTAGAACATAAGACGCTCTTCCACCGTTCTGGTGCCTCATCAAGTAGTCTGGGAATAAAAAATGTCTATAAAATGTGTTGAGACATTAGCCTTTCATGAAGAGGCCAGCAAACTAATATCAACAATTTGATAAATAGGCTCACGAGAATATTATGCAGCTGATTTAGTTGTTGACATTATGAAACAGAAATCTATGTTGGGTCCATTTTTTACAGAAAAAAAAACTAAATGAAATTGCAGTATAATTCACTTCACATTTTTCAAAGTCTAGATAGCGGTCTGCAGATTAAAGACTCACATACATACAAATAGAGGTGTGGGTTAGAAAGACAGATAAGAATGTGTACAGGTGGTCCTTCATCTTGTGAGCGGTGTTGTCGAGGGTTTAAGCCTGATAAACATGCACTATTGTATCCTACAGTCAAGAAACCAAACCAAATGATCTGCAGCCTTTGCAGCTCGCATCTAGCGCCCGAACACGTCAAAAAAGGAAAATTGACTACAAACTGAGAGAAGGGTAAATTGTCTATAGTCTGCGTCTAGCTCCTTTGCATGATTTCAATCAATATTCACGGGTCTTTCAAATTAAAAGAAGGGAAAACTGTCTACAAAATGGTATATCAGAATCACCCTCTCATAGCAAACAAGGCATTAGCACTTGTTCTCCCACTTGACCATATGATATTCTGATTTCTCATTGGCCCTTTGCCACAAGAGTTTAGCTCTGATTGTGTCCATTTGCTGATGTACCCCTTCCTTTAAACTATACATACATCCTCATGGTATATTTATGAAGGGTCCTAAGATAAGGGTCTGTTAAGATGAGTCTACACCTGATGTCGTATCCTTCCCCTTACATGGCTGCAGCCTCTTCTTTGTTTTATCTACCATTTTACCAAAACAACTAACCCCCACGTGTTTATTTGATAACGGTATCAGTAAATAAGTCATAATATAACGTCCACTTGACAGTTAGGCATATTTGCCACCCTGACCTGTCTTTCTTCTCTACTGATGCATATGTTGAAACAGTTTATTGTTAACCAAAGAGAAGTTTCGGCATCCGATATATACCTGGTGAATTGGCGCTCCAAGTGTTGCTCCTACAATTGATTCCCTTACCCTAGGCTGCATTAGTCTATTCAGACTCGTGGAACCTAACTTACCCTTGTTTGGTTACTCGGAAAAGGTCTTTATGCCAATTTGCACATTGCTTGAAGTAATCATAGTTGGTAGCCTACTCCCGAATATCATATACACACTCGATTGAGTGTTTACAAAAGTGCAATTTCACTAATGGTATGGTGGCAACTTCCCAAACACTGGTATTATGCGGTTGAGTGTTTGGGTTTACTTTTTAAGACCACAAGCAGTGCCTTTATTGGTACAGTGGGTCTGCAAAAAGTGCAGTTTCACTAATGGAATGTATTCAATTTCACAGCGCACATTCATATTGCCAACATGGATGACATGTATGTGCCATGTATGCCTTTGAAATTTCTGATAGTTCTCATCGCCTTTTCAGATTGCATCGCTGTTTTGCTTACAAAAAGAAAATAGCCTACCACTTTTGTATATGTATATATTTTCTTTATTATATATTTGTAGCTGGAAGCTCTTTCTTTTTAGGTGTAAATTCTTTTTTAGTAACCTTTGTGGATACATGAATCTGAAACTCTTGTATATCCTTTTCTCAATATATGTTCTAATAATGTTATCTCAGACTAGCTTGGATCATGGTGCTACGCTTTCGAGAACTACCAGCCAACACCAATGCACCTCGCTTAGGATTGTGCATGTGACCTTTCCTTCTACTCTTATATGGAGTTATTTCTATACCTTAAACCTACCTGGAGGTGCCCTTTTGTATACTTGTTCTAACTAGAGGTTAGCATTATTCCTTATGTCCAGCTAGAAGTGTTGTTTCTGTTTTTTGTGCTAATTGAATATTAGCATACGACCGCTATAGCCCTCAATAGGGCGCTCTTTATTCTAGTACTCTACAAAGCAGAGGGATATATTGTGCGGCAGATGCAAATTGGTCATAAAAATACATGAGTAAATTTATGTGATCCATGGTAAACACAAAAGTAACAAGCTAACCTTGTGCCCGGAAGGAACAATAACAGGTGGTCCGCTGTAATCAGTCATCTAGCCACAAATATGAGGAATTGTTTTTATCATATTGTGAGAGCTATGTATTTGGTTTGTCTCCTATAACCTAGATGGTTTAGCGATGAATAAAGCCTATTTTACGGAATATAGCACTACAAAAAACCACTTTAAATGACAAGAATGAATTTTAGAAAGATAAATTCGTGTAAGTTTCTCGGTAGTGAACAATTATTCAGCCATGAAGCAAAATAAAAACAACATAAAACCAGTCATGTGCTTACAGCTAATGCCCATCCAAAAGCTTCAGTTGACCATTAATGTTTGCAGCTAGGCGGTACCTTATTACCCATCCTGCTAGCCAAATTGTATTTTAGTTCATAGCTTAGTACGTCGGATATGCAGGTTGACAAACACATAGAGAAACTAGAAGCGGGTGTCCATGGGGATGTAGATTGTGGCTAAACTAAGCCATTGGAGAGCTAGCTAGCTCTGAGTCGATCGGAAGCAACAATGATTAAGCTGGAGAAACTTGCGTTGAGGCCCCAAGATGTCATATACATTGGTACAACAGCCATGGTAACAAGACTGCACAAAATATTTTTAGAAGTGCCTCACTTTTTTGGATTGAGGCGGCTACATCAAAATACCATGATAGGAAATTCGTAAACTTTTAGTGGCTAAAACCATCGAAAATAAGTGTTTCCTACCAAAAATAACTTATCTTTAGTGGCTATAGGTTTATTTTCAGTGGCAGTGTGGCACGCTATATGTAGCCAGAGGGTATACTAAATTATGTCCATTCTAGGGTACTGAGTTCATGTGCCTCAGTTGCATATATAGAGATAAAGGTCAAGACACCCCTTCACTCCTCCCTCGCGAAGAACCAATAACTTTGACATAACATGTTTGCTAGTATACACAAGTCTGGAGCATTAAGAGAACAATTATTTCCTCCCTCGTCGAGAGAACCTGTAGGATTAGGCTGCATCAGGGCATTGAATTTTCTTGCCATTTGATCCACCGGTTGGGGCAGGAGTCAGGATTGACCTCATAGAAAGGAGGACGACGATGTTACATTTTGGCATCGAAATGATAGGAATCCAGAGAGATTAGAGCAGAGAGATTAGAAAAGAGGAGGTGGTGGCTATGTTTCTAATAAGTAGAGAAGATAAGACGTGGTCGTTGGACATGGCGGTAGGGTTGGGGCCACCGTATTTTGACTGAGCTTCTTCATAATAGTGGGCCTTGTAATTCATCTACCTCTAGAAATGATTTTTGTTTTCAGATACAGTGTTTGTATAGTTGTCTCAAGAATGCACCAACTAACTTTGAAATTTAATAACTATTTGAGGAGATGGATATATTTTAAGCCGCTTGTATTAATAAAATGGGTTGGTTCCTAAAATTGGTTTTTTAGCGGTGCCAAGTATATTGTGTTGATGGTATATAGAAGATAAAAACAAATCATTTTTTCAGGGAGAGGTGTTTATTTCGGCTACGTGGTCAAATGATTCTTAATTTGTTGTGTGCTAACTCAAGGTGGTTCTATGGGGAACCTTTAGATCAGGTCATCTTATCTTTACTACTCTATTAAGAGTGTAAGGAATGCGTCCACGTCTCAAACCTCTACCATGCGCCTACTATGTCCCCCTCCCACGCTCGCAAATGGAACTAGGCTCCCAGCCCACGGATCTCGCCGACACCCGCGCAGTGACCCAACCCCCGCCATCCCCGCCGTGATAGCCGCCTCTCCCAAACGCCCCCCTCTCCCTAACCTCGGCGCGATGCCTGCCTAGCTCCCGTCCACCATGTGATGCCTACCCCCAATGACCGCCCACGAGAGTTAGTCGGCGCTTGGTGCGATTCACCCCACCCATGGTCAGGGTCCCTCCTTCCCCAACCAAGCCGTGTCGCCCCCCATCGTCGTCGTCCTCAACCTCCACCATCTCATCGCTCTCGCACTCCCTGTATAATGATGAAGCGCCATGGCACGCGCTTGTGTGGCGGTCGAGGCGGAGGCACCCGCGACCCGCGTTGACTCCGAGGAGGAGCGCGTCGCCTCCTTGAGATCTAGGAGGTCGAGGTGGCTGCAGAGTTCGAGCATGTGCCTCTCCGATGACGACCTTGAGGAGGTGCCATGGCTTCAAATTAAAAATTATGGTCTAAGGTGAGCTTCAACAAAACAAAATGAGAGTCACAAGTATATAATACTCCCTCCATACCAAATTAAAAATTATTTTAGTTAATTAATGAATTCATATAATATTTGATGTATGTGTTTTATACATGCATGTGCAATGAGCAGTTGCCTAGGGAATTTTGTTAAAAAATATTTTGGCACGCGACAAGCTCACGACGGTCGTGCCTTTGTCTACTTTGATATTAAATTTATTTTTATAGAAATGATCGTGTGTCGCCCAGCCATCGAATCCATGCAACCAATAATATCAAATATCAAATGTGTTATGTACCGTCGCAATGCACGTACATTGCACTATGGCTTCTTCTCTCTGACCATTCTTTGTTAGTTTGGCCGTGTTTTTAAATCCAAAGATAGTTAGCATACATTCTGTAATTTAAAAAATAGAAATACAAAACCTGGCTTCTCTGTACCCACGTGGGATATATAAGGACACATTCACACATATGTGTGTTGCTGCAATAAGCAAGCAATAGCAGTGCACTTGTCGCAACTCCTGCCATTTTCATTCTCTGTTCTACCATTCCCATCATGAATTCCACGTTCTGCACACTCCAATCCGCGCGCTGTAGATATCAGGAAGATAGAACATATGCAACAAGGGTAGAGACTCTTGCAAGAGCACTTGACCGCAATTGCTTCTTTTGTTATTCTCATCATTCCCTGTTCTGCACACTCCAATCCGCGCGCTGCAGATATCAGGAAGATAGAACATATGTAACAAGGGTAGAGACTCTGGCAAGAGTCATTCTTCACACTCCTGCAATAAGCCAGCAATAGCAGTGCACTTGTCCTTACGCGTAAGGCTGCAGATATCAGGAAGATAGAACATATGCAGCAAGAGTAGAGACTCCGGCAAGAGAGCACTTGACCGCAATGTGTGTTGCTGCAATAAGCAAGCAATAGCATATCTTGAATTCCACGTTCTGCACACTCTAATCCGCGTGCTGGAGATATCAGGAAGATAGAACATATGCAACAAGGGTAGACTCTCGCAAGACAGAACTTGACCGCAATTGCTTCTTTTGAAGCAACACATCTTATAAGTTGATACCGCAATTGTTGATTGGTCAGTATGGTACTATATTTTGCAAGCCGTGACGATGACGGTAGCCCGCAACTTATTTGGTGTGTCCCACGTCGCATGCCTAGCAGGCCGCATGTCTCTAGCCCTGGCCCAGCCTGTCGTTCGAGTCCCCCTCTGTCGCTCTCCCTGTCCAGCGGGCCTCCCTCCACCTCTCCCTACAAGCGCTCCCTCGCATCGGTCTCCCGAGACAAAAAAAAAATTGCTGCAGGTCGGCTGCAAACTAATGTTATCTGCTGCAGCAATAACACAACTAAAACGTTACCTAGTTTGCAGCCCTTTACAAAAAGAAAGATAGAATCCACCTGCAGGTCCAGCAGGTAACGTTTTAGTTGTGTTATTGCTGCTGCGCCTCCTTTTTGTGAGGGGCTACAAACATTCTGGTTTACAGTCGGTATGCAGCAAATTTTTTTCCCCTAGACACGGCGATGCCTTCCTCCTCGCAACCGCTGCGCCATCTTCGGTCCACGCCCGCAAGCTCCCTCTCCACGACCTCCACTCCGCCAGCTCTGCTCCTCCTTGCTCTCTAGCACGCACGCTTGGAGGCCGTGGAGGTCGACGATGGAGGCGTCGTCCAGAAGAGGAAAGTTTGGGGGAAGCGTGCTTGGAGGTCGACACCGTAGCTCTAGCTTCGTGCGAAGGGGCTCCAAGCCAGCCCAGATCCGTGTCCAGGCTGTGGCGGCGATGACCGAGGACCTGATCCGCGTCCAGGCTACGGCGGCGATGGCGAAGGACTCAATCTGTGTCCAGACCAAGGTCGCGGTGGCGACGAAGGTGAAGGCCGAGGTGGAGGTGAAGAGCGATGCTTCCTCTCTCTGTCTTGGGGTGGGGATGACAGATGAGAGTGGGGTGCTGTGGTGGCTCATCGACATCAGCCGTTGGCGCCCTTCCCCTGCCTAGTTCGACGTTGTAGCCTCCCTCCTACTACATCACGAGGGCACCACCACCATCTCCAGGTACCGTGCCGATGGAGGAAAGGAGAAACAAGTTGCAAGGTATTTTGAAGGTACCTAAAAGGTTCGGGCAGGATGAGATGAGATGGGCAGGATGACCATGTTGGATGAAGAGAAGACTGGGCTGACGCAGCTCGAGGGGAAGCACACCAGGTTCATCATCAATAGTGACGACGAGATCGGACGAGAGGAGGTGGCAGATGCGACTGAGACGAGGGCGGAGCTTGGCGCACTGATGCCTAGGGGGCTGCTGCTGCCGGAGGGGAGGCACCTGCGCTTCCACAACGACGAGGATGACGAGGAATAAGAATGTTCATATTCAGATTGGGTATCGACAGTGGTTGTTTTTCCTTTCACCAGCCAAAATTCCTTTTGGGGGCCTCTATTTCTACAATTTGGTTATGTATTATGTCCCCATTCTTCAGAGAACAAATAACTCCTTTACCAATACAAAAAAAGGTCCTGACCAAAGAGATAGTGTATCATTTCGTTTTCTGTACTATTAAACTTGCAGTTTTTTTTTTGTCTATGCTTTCTCCAATGAAATCTACAGTATTTTGTTTTGTGTTTTATCCAAAATGTCATGAAGATTGTAATTATTAATCATTCATTGTTGCTTGCAGAGACTGCGTCTAACAATTTCAAGTGGTTTGTGATGTTGAAGCTTTGATTAAGCAAGTTGTTTCTGTTCACTTTATATTAAGGTTCAAATCTGAACGTTATCTAGGACATTCCAGCTTAATTGCCTATCAGTAAAGTATACTCATATAACCAATCCAAATTTAACAGGATCGTAAGTGAATGCCACAATAGGCTTCCCATCAGAATCAACTAGGCATAGAATTTGGACCAAAGTAAAATAGCTTTCAGGCATGATAGAAGATTATATCAAATTCCTCTCCTGTCTAGCATATTTTGTGTTCAAGCAATGCAGTACTCCCTCCGTTTTTCTTTTTATTTGTCGCTGGATAGTGCAATTTTACACTATCCAGCGACAAATAAAAAGAAACGGATATCCAGCGACAAATAAAAAGAAACGGAGGGAGTAGTTGGTAGTTGCAAAATTGTTGCAATAAGAGGAAACAAAGAAGGTTTAGTTTACAGCGAGAATGTAAATATGAAGTGGTACATAACTATTAGTGGGTACAAACTTAAATTAGTACCCCCTCCGTTCTTTTTTATTTGTCACCGTTTAGTTCAAAAATAAACTAGCGAGCGACAAATATTCAAGAATAGATGTAGTACATGCTTCTCCTTCCTTTTGTGAGCGCAAATACTTACAACTACTACTATCTACCAAGATTAAGTGATTAACATAGTATTGTTCTTCCCTGTTGTTTTCAGTTTGACACAATCCATGGATTCAGTACCAACAAAACCATTGGAGTGCCTGTGTTCTATCAGTAATAACGAGTGAATATGGAAATTCACAATGATTGTATGGTTAACTCATGTTTCTTTTTCTAATGTAAGGAAAACTGCAAAGTCTTCATTTTTCCCAGTATTTACGAACAAACAACCATTAAAACGAATATAAAAATGTATTGTTGTGTTCTACAAATGCTTACCGACAGTTTGAACAATAATCTGCAGATACCAGGAAGGCAGGAAGATACAACATATATAAGATTACTACTAGAGAGGCAGGAAAGTTGTACTACTAGTAAGATTGATCTCGGATATTCAGTATTGCGTATGAACGTACTCATTATTTCCTGAATAGAAAAAGATGGGGATTTGGGGCACGTAGCATTCAAACTTGACATGAGTATGTAAGCCATATGTTAGAGTTGAGTGGAGTGAAGCTAATACAAAAAAAGGGGATCTAGGCGTATGATAGAGTTGAGAGTGGAGTGAAGCTTTCTAGAGACTAATTACTATGAGAACGTTGGCTTCGATGAGCTATGGATTGGGCTGTGTGACCACTCTTATTAATTAATATATATAAATTGAACGGGTGAGTTTTAAGAGGACTGAGGCGGGGTGACCATCTCTTTTTACTCTATGCGCGCTGAAGCTTTGTTCGCTCTGCTAAACAATGGAGGGAGAGATGGTGTCGAACTATGTCACACACGATTCCTCGAGCGCAAGGAAACAAAACATACAAAACGCACGGGGGAAGCTCATCTACTCCAACAGTTCGAGAACTACTCTCACCACCCCCAAGCAAGTTCACTACACGCTAGATTGTATCTACTGTCCAGTCCTATGTGGACTTGGATCCTACATCATGTACAAGTAAGTCTATTATGCACCAGATAGGATCTACTACTCGATCAAACGCATAGTTAAATTCTGCATGGAGAATGACCTTATCAGGTTACAAATTCAAAATGGTTACCGACTTTGATCCCAAACAACCATCTATATATAAGAGCTCTACCACATTGAGAGTAGGAGAGAAGAATAGGTGATCCTGTAAAATTAACTCTAAACAATACAAACTTGGTTTATAGTATGCGTTAGTGAGAACTAAAACCAAGTTAGGATGAAAAGAGAGAAGCAATGAGAATTCTTCACTTGATCGCTCCTTTAAGATGAGTATTGAACTTAGGAGCAATATTGCAAGTGAGTAGAGAACTTGGGAAGATAGTAATCACAATAATTAAAATAGACAAGAGACACAACGATTTTTACCGTGGTTCGGCCAATGTCTACTCTACGTTGTGGTGACCTCCTTTGGTTAAGGGTTGCACTCAACCCCTCTCAAGTGATCCAAATATCAAACTTGAGTGCCACAGATGTCTTCCTTATATCAATATCCTGTTGTGAGAAATCTCAACAAATTGAAGTCTCTCCCACCTTACACAAATGATTACAACCAAATTTGGAGTAAGGAGGGGAGTAGAAAACACACACAAGAACGTGCTCAAATCTGGAGTAAGAGAGAGCTCACGAATCAAAACGACACAGTCATAGCTCAAGAACGTGCTCAAATCACTCTCTAACAAATCAACGGTGTGGTTGCAGAGGTTCGGAGTTGAGTGTGCTCAAAGGGTACTTGAGTCACATCGTGCACATTATTTATATTCATATGAATTTATTAGCCCCACAATTAGAGGTGGTAATGGATCACGATTCAAATGTTTCTTCACGATTCGTTTGAGCTTTTAATTATTTTTAGTTCAAAAAAAATAGAGTCTGATCTTAATATAATATGATCCTTCAAGTTCATAGTGTACTGAAATTTTTAGAGCCTATTATCACCCCTACCTCAACACATTTATTACCTTGCCCTACCTACCTACTACATCCATAGAAAAGTTTGCACGCAGTATGCGTAGGTGCAAAATGATTACAATGTTTCTTTTTAAATATTGAATCAGTTTGGAGTTGCTGCCACATATGCAATGTTAGCTCGCTTCAGCCAACTCATCTCCAAATATGAGAAATAATGATAATCCGTTACATATAACCTGTAGCTTCGAGAGGAATGTGGGATTGGGCTGCATTTGGAAATTGACTATGTTGCCATTTGTTCCACGGACATCGATTGTGCACTTTCTCCTGCCAACATGACGGATGTGTTTTTCTTCAGTGTTGTTCTCAGCTACTCGTCTGTTTTCAGTTGCCACTCTCCTCCACAACTTTAATTATGTTTCCATGCCCAACAATGATCCAATCCTCAGCAACCTATCCAATACTCTACAAAGCAGAGGGAAGAGGTAACCACAGTGTGCTATCCTAGCCAACATTGTCCGCTAGATGCAATTTGGTTGTAGAAATACATGAGTAAATTTATCTGATCCAATGTAATCATAAATGTAACAAGTCAACCTTGTGTCCCGTAGGAACAGTAACAGGTGGTCCACTGCAATTAATCATCAGACCACAAATATGAGAAATTGATTTTTTTTTCATGCTGTCAAAGCTATGTGTTTGGTTTGTTTTCTATAACCTGGATGGTTTAGAGATGAATAAGATCTGTTTTTTGGAATACAACCCAATAGAAAATCACTTTACATGACAATAATGAATTTTAGAAAGATAATTTTATGTAAGTTTCTCGGTGGTGCGCAGTTATTCAGCCATGAAGCAAAGAAAACACAAAACCAGTCATGTGCTTGCAGCTAATGCTCATTTAAATGCTTCAGTTGATCATTAATGTTTGCAGCCATGTGGTACATTATTACCCATCCTGCTAGCCAAATTGTATTTTAGTTCGTTCATAGCTCAGTATGCCGGATATGCTGATTGACAAACGCATACAAAAACGATAAGTGTGGTGTCCGTGGGGGTTGTAGATTGTGGATAACTAAGCCATTGGAGAGCTTCTGAGTCAATCGGAACTCGGAAGCGATGGTGAGTAAGCTGGAGAAACCCAAGATGTAATGTGATATGGGTACAACAGTAATGGTAACAATGTTGCACAAAATAATTTTAGAGATCATGTCCATCAAGAAATCCATAAACCTTCAACGGCCAAAATCACCAAAAATAAGTGATTCCCATAAAAAGTAACTTATTTTTTGTAGCTATAGGATTATTAATAGCGGCACGCTATATGTAGCCAGAGTGTACTAATTTATGTCCACTATAGGGTACTGAGTTCATGGTCATCAGTTCCATATATAGAGAACATGTTTGCTAGTGTACACAGAAAGTCTGAAGCATTGGGAGAACAATTTCCTCCCTCAGCGACAGAACCTGTAGGATTAGGCTGCATCAGGACATTGAATTTTCTTACCATTTGATCCACCAGTTAGGGTTAGGGATGATAATGGATCAGGATCCAAATGCTCCTTCACAAAAAAATTAGAGCTCTAATCTGATTCAATCCTTAAAGTTTTTATTGTAAAATCTAGAGCCTATTACCACCCCTAGTTGGGGCAGGACTCAGGATTGGTCTTGCAGAAAGGAGGGTAGTGACGCTGCATTTTGGCATGGAAACTATAGGGATGCATAGAGATTAGAGCAGAGAGATTACAGAAGAGGAGGTGGTGGATATGTTTATGATAAATAGAGAAGATAAAACGTGGTGATGAGACATGGCGGTAGAGTTGAGACCACCGTAAATTGGCTGAGCTTCTTGGTAATAGTGGGCCTTATGATTCATCTGCCTCTAGAAATGACTAGTACCTTATTAGCTCACGCTTCGCGCGAGCGTTTTGACGATGTGTTTAAGAGCTGATTCAAAGTGTTCATATGGTAAAGAGAGTGTTGTTTTAAATATATAGATTCAGCATGTATGAACAGAAGTATATGTAGAAGTATATACGTAGCAGTGATAAAATTATTTAAACATGTAGTTATTTGTAGTAGAATGTTACAACCGATAAATATAGTATCATGAGTAGCCTAGATACTATGTTACGAAGGTTCTAGTTGTAGTTAGCTGAGCCAACAGATTTTTTGTATCAGTCGCCACAAAATAATTATGCGGTAAAAGAGAGTTTGTAGTGACTACGTCAAGCTGAGCCATATGTATACAAATTTCTTAGGACAATAAAATAATTGGATATAGCACTCTTGCTTTCTATATTGAATGTATTTGTCCATATCAAGATAGAATTAGTAGGACATGGTTTAAATTTTTGTTGTACAGTACAGGGCTGGTATATATTTTGGAGTCCCAGTCGCTAATAGATTGGACCGAATTTTTTGTATTTTAGCCCCTAAACAGAAGTAAAATCACGTTTAGACCTAAAAAAATTTTAAATGCAGTTTTGGACCCTTAGCTCGGCGCCATAGCCTGTGGCGCCGAGCTTACACAGCTCGGCGCCACAGCCTATGGCGCCGAGCTGTGACGTGGCCGCAACGGCTAGTTGCTTCCAGGGCTGACCTGGCTCTGACGTGGCGGCGGCGCGGCCGCGTAGCTCGGCGCCACAGATCTTGGCGCCGAGCTACGAATTCCTATAAAAACGCCCGCGCGGCTGGCCGAGAGCAGCTCATTTCATCCCATTTCCAAACTTCGTCAAAATTTCCTGGATTCAAAGATTTGAGTTGGTTCACTTCGTAGACCAAGGTATGATTTCCAACTGATTCCTTTTGTATATTAGGTTGTTAGTTTAATAATTTGTATACACCTATTATATTATCATTTCGATTATTAGTTTGTGTAAACTTATTATAAAGCATAATAGGTACAAGTGATAATTATAATCGTTTATTAGATGAAAGACATGTACCGAGAGGCGTTGTGGCAGAAGAGAGGTCGTCCTCGGGAGTTATATCCGGACGTATCTAGTAAGGATGCTCCTGTTCCTCCTGAACTCCCCGTGCCTAACTGTGACTGTGGCAGACTGGCTTGGGTACATCAATCACAACATCCAGACACGGCTGCTCGCTGCTACTACCTTTGTGGCACTTTGGACGTACGTAGCTTATGACTTGTCACTTAATTTTGTTCGCGTTCATTATTTTGTAGATATGTAATAGTGCATCTTTCCATTATTTTAGGGACATCAGAGGTGTTTCTTTTTCCAGTGGATCGATGGTCCTGATAAATTTGACCCTCGATATCTTCTTTTCGTTAATTGGTTGAGTGGAAGGACCAGTCATGAGCGTTTTAAGCGTTGGGTACCTCCTCCCCCGAATCCTCCACCAATGACGGATGCGGAGAAGGAGGTAGCAACAGAAAGACGGATGGACTCACCGCCTCGATGCGATTGTGGAGACCGTGTTGTCATCGACGAAGACTATGACAAGCAGTTCTGTTGTCCGAACATTGATTATGTGAGCCCATTGATATGCTAAATGTATGAACTAGTTTTTATTTACAATAAATTACTAATTTTTTCTCTTGCAGCCATACGGGTGGCGTAAGTGTCGTTTCAGAGAGTGGTTGTATGGTCCTTTGTCCCATTGGCCAGAGCCAGAGGTAAAGGAAAAGAGATACATGGGGTGGGCGGCAGAAGAGGTCAAATTTGATCCAATACTCTGCAAATGTGGTATTGAAGCTAAGTATGGATTAGTTCCTTCGGAGCTTGGTGTTGGATATTTTTGTGGACATATGATTGATTACATTGAGGTTGGTATTTTTTTTGCACCAGATGTAATGTTATAGCGGTACTTACTATTTTTTTTGTAGGAGACGAGGAAATGCAGTTGGGAGAGTTACGACGACAAAGGAGAGGTGATGCGCACAATAGAGTCCAAGAGAATAATGGGACAGAAGATGCGTTGTGGATCTCGGCTCGTTGATTCGTACATTAACGATCGCATACGCGACATGCGTAGGGAAGCAAAATCTGCCTTTTATGATAGCCCGAAGCGTGCAGAGTATAGGAGGTTGAAGGCGGCAGATGAGAAGAGAGCACAGGATGCAAGGGAATGGGAAGCGGCTCAAGCCGAGAAACAGATGTTGGATAATCTTGCTGATCGCCTCAAGGGAAGTAAGTGAGATAAATGATATTATAATTATGTTAGTACAATTTATTTATCCTGACTTTGCTAACTTAATTTTCTCATTATATTTGCAGAGATTGGAAGCGGCGTAAACTATTTGGCCGATGAGGCGCATGCGAGATATGTTCAGGATAAAATGGCAACGGTTGAGCTGATGGAGGAGGAGGACGACGACACATCTAGATTGAGTGAGCTTATCGCCCTCGCAGAGGCAGGATTACATGAAGAAGAGGAGGACGACACGTCAAGGTTGAGTGAGCTCATCGCACTAGCTGAGGCAGGATTACGTGCTCAAGAGGAAGAGGATGAGTTTATGTCACAAGCCGCCGCAGAGGTAGAGGCAGCTTATTACAAGAAGAAGTCTGATGAGGCTGAGGCTGAGGATGAGCTATTCTCCCAAGCTGCAGATGAAGCAGAAGCCAATTATTACAAAAGAACTGGTGACAAGTGTGATGCAGGACAATGCAGCAAGTGGAATGAGGTTGTTGTTGAGGATTGCGCGACGGATGACTCCGAAGATGAGTTACTCATAGATTGTGATTCAGACTGAAGAATTGTAGCCTATTATGTAGTATTTACGTATCAAAAATAATTTAGAACTCTAAAGATGCGTTACTTATTGCTTATTATGTTTTTTACAGTTCACAAAATTTTTTTGCAAGAGTTCCCCTTGTTTTATTAACAACCACAGTTCAAATAATCACATATTATAAGACATATAAGCATTTCAATATATAATACATCACAAAATAACATTGAATATAAAAACATCCACAGAACATAGTTCTTCATACAATGTCCACAAACAAAGTCCAAAATACAAGTTCCACAACACATAGTCCAAAACACATAACATAGTTCATATTACAACGTCTCCAGCATAAGTCCAAATCACACATTCCATATCACAAAAGTATTCATTTCCTCCTAGTCTTACCCTTGCCCTTGGCCCCAAGAGCGTCGGTGCCTGGAGTGTAAGGGTCTCGTGGATGCCTTCTACGTGGTGTCAGCTGTGATGGCTGAGTTGTAGGAGCATCCTGCAACTGAGACGGTCCAATCTCCACCTGACCTGCGGCGCCAGCGCCAGCGTCGTCGTCGTCGTCGTCGTCATCGTCCTCGTCGTCCTGGGCCACGTTCTCAAACGTGTCCCGCGTCGATCGCGACGAGCTGAGTCCTGCTGTAGATGGTCCAACTGCACAAATGGGAGGCTGAACGTCCTACTGCATACGAGGCACAGGCAGCTGCACGTCAACGCCCCCCAGAGACCGGCATCCACACCGAGCCGCTGCTCGACGAAGACGACGTGATACCCTCTGTAATCGAAATGTTAGTTAAATACATATGTTACAACATACAAATAAACAAGTTTTCTGTTAGACATTGATACTCACTGATAGTAACGATAGCGTAGTAGTATCTGAAGTTCTCTGTGAGATACGCTCGAGTTCAACAACAGATACGAGCATAGAGTTTCCCTATCACAAGTTAAGGCATTAGGATGCTCAAAACTAGACATAAAACATTGAATTGAAATCTCTAATTTTAGTAAAGAAATAGTTACCACTCTATCAAGGATTGGAGCAGCCTCAATTTGGGACCCGTGCCGAGCAGCTATGTCGAAAGCTATGTCTTCGTCGTCTGACGATTCTTGCTCGGCGTAGTCTGCAGCTGTCCACTGTCCCTTCAGCTTGCACCTAGTCACACCAGAATACCAAATCAAATACCTTCGGAAGTTGTAGTTTGTGTGCTCCTGCTCATTCTCATAGTTAAGATCCCCCTGCTGTTCCCATTCATCAATGTAATCACGATGGTGGGTCTCGAAGTCCGTGACCTTTTTCTGTCTCTGTCTGTCGAACCTGCAAAAGTTAGAACCATATATTAGCGACTAACTGATATTTCAATTATTAGTTAAAATAACAAGTGCATGTAGTAACTCACTTATGAAGTTCTATTGAAGTCGAGAATGGCTCCATCGGAAACTCCTGACGCAATCCAAACTGTCGAGCAACTCTGTGGGGCAAGTGGTACTCAACAGCATAAAAACAGATGAGGGGACACCTCATGAGGTAGAGGTTCTCGTCTATTGAGCACATGCTGCTCAACTGTATGCTGGCGAAATATGGATCAAGATACGGTTGCCAAGTCACCTGCAAAAGTTTTAGAAAGCCCATGTAAGCACGCTGGTGTCGTGCGATAAAAGTAGAAAGGACATGTAAAAAGATAAAAGGAGACAACTCACCATCGAAGGAGTAAGTGCGTCGAGCTCGTTTGAGTACTCCACGTAAGCACGCTGGTGTCGTGCGAATGGCTCCTCGACCTGGTCCCAGCGGTAAGCAGCCGTGGGCTTAAGCCGATGTCCGGCTACCACGAACCACTCACGAGGAGGAAACTCTCTGGGTCGCCCGACGGGTATGTGTGCCCACATCCACAGCTGTAGTAGGTAGACACATCCACCTAAGCTGGCGGTCCTCGACGAACGACGACAAGCCTCGCAAAGTTGCCTATACAGGAAGGCCAACACTGCTGAAGCCCAGCTGTAACCTCCGGTCGTATCCCAATCAGTCAGGCAGGGCAGAAACATCCATGAGGCGCTGTCGCCTGTCGCGTCTGGAAAAAGAACTGAACCAAAGAGATGGAGAATCCAAGCTCGACAATGGTATCCAACTGTCTGCTCGTCTGCACCAGGTGGACACTGCCCAAAGGTCTGCCTAAGCCAGGTCAGTGGGACTCCGGTGTTGTGGCTACCTCGTAGCTCATCCGGAAGCAGTCTCCCAAGAAAGGCCTCCACCCTCTGCCTCCAACCGCCTTGTGATGCCTGACCGGTCACTGGACGACCCATAATGCTGAGACCAAGAATCTTCTGGCAATCTTCAAGCGTCACTGTCATCTCACCGCAGGGAAGGTGGAAAGTGTGAGTCTCTGGCCGCCACCTATTGGAAGACAAAAGAATACAAAATCATTAGTATGCATAGTAGATTTGATAATTGTAAATATTAAACAACTAGAGAAGTCTTTACCTGTCGACCAGAGCCGTCAACGCCGCTGGGTTGAAAGTGGGCAGCCCACGGCGGACCTGGTACGATAAGACGTCCAAGCCAGCCCTCTGTAGGAGAGGAGTGTACCTCTCATCATACCTCATCTCCTCCAGAAACCGGTCGTGGGTCCGGACCCGCAGAACGGGCAACACCTAGCAATCAAAAGAATTTTCATTAGTCAAATATAGGTCGCACATATTAATTCGAAAATTTAATTTATGTACAAAATATTACCTCGCCCTCTGCGGTGAGACGGCCCCTGTGGTGCTCGTCGTAGTGAGGGTCCAGCAAGTGGAACTGCGCCATCCTGCAAATTAAGATTCATGTACGTGAGTAAGTTGTGTACAAAGTGTAACAAAAACATCGACATATTAGAATAAAATTTGTGTATAAAAAAATATATCACACCTGACTAAGTGTCCAAATGCATGTACGTGAGTTGTGGCCAAGTCTACCGCATTTTCCGCATTCATTCTGCTCTGGGTCCACGAGAAAGGGGGACGCTCGTCCTCTCCTACTGCGACCGGAAACCTGATCCATAACCATGTTGCACCGGCTCCTTTTCCTACTACCACATTTGTCCCATCGATGCGCTGGATCAGCAACGTATACCGGACCGATGTACGTTGGCCATTGTGACTCATCAAGAAATGGCTCAAAACGAGGGCTCCAGGTACGTACTAAGCTCTCTACACTGAACTCAGAAGGTATTCTGCTCTCAAATGCAAAGTTACGATGACGTGCGGCCGCAACATAATGAGAACATGGAAAATGGTATTGTCTAGGTTTACCACATCCGCACCAGAATGCATCAAGTAACACGACATGTGTCCTCGAAGGTCGCACCTCACCGTCGGAAGTTATGCCGCCTAGTGTTGTTACCTCGTATTTACCCAGCTCCTCATCAAAGCATTGTACCTCATGTATATGGGCACGTTCCTTTGCATTATTAAGGTGTGATGTTGGTTTAGGTGCCCATCTCTGCCCTCGGGTCTGCATTGCCTTGGCCTGCGCGTGTCTATCATTAAACCAAGCCACAAGCCTATAAAAAGTGAATGTTACTATAGCATTGACTGGCATGCCCCGTATACCCTTGAGCACACTGTTAAATGACTCGGCCATGTTGCTAGTCTGAAACTCGAACCGCCAGCCACCTTCGTCGTAGGCCCTTGTCCATTTCTGCGGTTCCCTGAGCAATCCAGCAATCCAGTTCTTACCTTCAGCATTTGTTGCATCTTTTAGTTCCTTCAACTTATCCTCGAAAAACGAAACCTCCAACTGACGACATACCTCCTCAAAAAGGGGGAAGTTAGCCTTGCTATGATCCTTTCGAAGAAGATTTTCTGCTAGATGTCGAGTGCACCATCTGTGGTGCATGGGTGCGTAGCCAGGAATCTGCTCTTGCACTGCATTAAGAATACCTTGGTGTCTGTCAGATATGACACCAACCTCGCGTCCAGGGCCTACGACATGGATGCGTACAAGCCGCAAGAACCAAGACCAACTATCTTTGTTCTCCCTCTCCACCAAAGCAAATGCCAAAGGAACCAGTGAGTTGTCTGCGTCGCATGATATGGCAACCAACAATGTGCCCTTATACTTCCCAAGCAGAAAAGTACCATCAATAGAGAGCACGGGACGACAATGCCTGAAGGCCTCTACGCACTGCGAGAAACACCAGAAAGCACGAAAAAATATCTCTTTGCCGTTCCTCCATTCATTAGGTTTGGGGATGTACTCGTAATGCATGCCTGGGTTTTTTGCTTTCATTGCATTGAACAATGCTGGTAACTTCTCATAACCCTCCTCCCAATCCCCGTATATCATCTTCCATGCTCGCTGCTTTGCCCTCCATGCTTTCCCATATTTGATCCTGTAACCAAACAGCTCCGAAGTCATGGTCATAATTGACTTCACCTTCAAGTTTGGCTGACCCTTCAATATCCCCAATATCCTTTTCGCAATCAGGGTAGATGTCAACTGACGATGCTTAGAGCTCAGCTCTGTCTGGGCACAAGTGTGTGGACCTACAATTTTGGTGATCTTAAACTTTCCGGTGTCCTTCTGCCTTCGGGCACATACCCTCCAATTACATTCTGGCACCTCGCACACAACAGTGTAACGACGCTGTGCATACGAATGTCTCACCTTGAACGGCCTCTTCCGGTTCACAGAATATTCCTGTAGCCATCGTCTCAGTGTAGGCAGATCCTTGAAAAGTAAGCCAACCTTAATCTCAATGTTGTCGGCGTTATCCGGAGCCTCTAGCAGTTCATCGTCACGTCCTTCAGCATACGCACGGGTGGAATGACTTAAACTGCTAAATTCATGTACTGCAGGGTCTCGCTCCGGACACAAACGTCTTATGAGTTCAATTTCTTGCTCGGACATTTCTTGAACCGGACGGTCATCATCAGAATCTACGGCCCGTGCAGCCTCATATGGCTCCTCATCATCCTCAATCTGAACATCAACACTATTGGATGCCCTGCATATGTTGTCCATATTATATGACACAGGCACATCAATCTGAACATCAGCATTATCGATATGTGGAGATCCTGCATCGGGTCGGAGCAAGAAAAACCACATTAAAAAGTCTAATCAAACGAAATAATGATGGATACGAAAAATGTGTCGAAGACACTTACTAGGATGATCGTGAACTGGATCCTGGGTCAATGGGATCTCTTGGGGGGTACCACCGCATTAGAAGCCCCACAAACGCCGGGAATAGGACGAGAAATCCCATACTCGTGCGGACCCGATTGAGCATCGGGCACAACAACGACTTCTTCATGAAGCTCTACCAAAGGAGCTTCAATACGAGATGCATTTGGCATTTGTGGAGATAACCCGACTGGACCTTCGCAATGACTAACAGGTAACTTTTGAACAACCACATCCAAACATGGTGGAACCATCGTCTTCACAATTCTTAAATATATGACCCAATCATCTTCTGAGGTAATGGAGATCAACCGTCGGACAACTGTTCCATATGTAATATGGGACAACAAACCCTGAATTGATATTCTAGGGTCGTTTATGTCGCAACTAATCTCCTCACAAGCTCGAGCCAAAAGCTGGTCAAAAGATGGTCTTTCAACGAACAACATGGTCACGATCTTCATACCATCAAAAGTAACACTCCCATAAGCATCTATCTCCACCCTTCCTCCATGGTATAGTGTTACTAGGCTGTCCATCTATTGCAAAAATGGATTACTAACTCAATAATGGCTACATACTTAAGCCTACTAACTTACTAAGTAATAAATATATATTAACTAATAACTATACAGTAAATATTAAATGAACACATCAAACGAAATTACATAATCTATAAATAATGTACGAAAAGTATGTATACCTGAGAACGCGTACGAGTCCAGCGTACGGTGGAAAAGGTCAAGTCGGACGAACACCTACGTACAAAAAAAACCTATTGTCAGTAAAAAATTTGGCAGCACCTCCCCTGTAAAGTGATGTTTATAGAACCTGCGAATAAACGACAACACGATGGTTGCCAACACAGAAAACATGTAATATCAATGCGCTAAACAAAATGGTAACTATATAATCACTAAGAATTTACTAAACACTATCAATATACTACGCAACAAACTAGCTAACTATTTTAATAAACACGAACAAGAGCTAACAATTTACTAAACAATAAAAAAATACCTAACAATAGCTAACAATTTACTAACTAATACCTAACAATAGGTAACAATTTACTAACTAAGTAAATACCTAACAATACCTAACAATAGCTAACAATTTAGTAACTAAAAAATAAAAAAAAATACCTAGCGACAGCCGGTGGCCGGGCCGGGTCGGTGGCGCAGGCGCTCCGGGGCGGTGGCCGGGCCGGGGAGGTGGCGCGGCGGCGAGGGAGCTCCGCGGCGAGCTCCGCGGCGAGCTCGGCGGCGAGCTCGGCGGCCACGGCTGGCGGGGCGCTCTCGGCGAGCGCTGGCGGGCGGCGGGCGGCGGGCGGGCGGCGAGCTCGGCGGGCGGCGGGCCGGGCGCTCTCGCCGAGCGCTGGCGGCGGCGGCGGTGGTAGGCGCGGCGGCGGGCGTAGGAAACGGCGGGCGTAGGAAACGGTCGAGCGAAACAGAGAACAAAAGAAGAGGAAAGGGGGTTTCGGTTAAGTTTCCTAGCTCGGCGCCAAGATCTGTGGCGCCGAGCTAGGTGTGCCACGCGGGCTGCCACGTCACGAAGGTCGGCGCCATATGCTGTGGCGCCGAGCTGTGTTAGCTCGGCGCCATAGCATGTGGCGCCGAGCTAAGGGTCGAAAACTGCATTTAAATTTTTTTAGGTCTAAACGTGATTTTACTTCTGTTTAGGGGCTAAAATACAAAAAATTCGGTAGATTGGAGGTATCACCGTGATGAGTCTGCATGCAAAATCAATTGTAGAATATATTACTGGGTGCATATTAAGCTTTGTAAACAAATTTTAGTGGATATCTTCAATTTGATCATATGCACAAAACACTGTGTGTAATCATTTTGTTTCTATTCAAGATCTTTATGAGTTAATATACCATTTTCTCGAATATCTGGTCCCACAGTCACACGATTCCTGCTCGAGCGCTGGAAGACCGCATCTCCGACCTCCAGATTGCAAGTCGCCGGAGCCGGAGCCCGAGCGAACTCATCACCGACCACTACCGGCACGCGAACTCATCACCGTTCGGCGCGACCTCGCCGGAGCTCCGCGCGGACACCCCCTGCTCCAGCACGCGTACGGCGTACCTCGCCCATCTCCGCCGCAACTGCACATGCTCGGCTAGCTCGTAAGGTATCGCGAGTGCTGCACTACGTCGCCGTACTAGCCCATGGCGACCTGGCCATGCTGGCCCTAGTTGCTCAGGCGAGCCTGCGTTGCGTCCGGTCTATGATCAAGCTTTCCCCACGTGTGCTGCATTTCTCCTTCGTGTGGCTCCTTTTTTCCTTTCTCAAAGGCCATTCGTTTTTCTCTAAGAGTTCGGCTTTTGGTAGAGAATACGAAGAGTCTCGTACTTCACATGGCCGTAGATGGCAGATCGAGAGGCTAACAATTTAAAAAGCAACGTGGACACGCTGGAAGAGCGTGTTAGAAAAATTTATGTTTCCAGATACAGTGTTTGTATAGTTGTCTCAAGAATGCACCAACTAACTATGAAGTTTAATAACTATTCGAGGAGATGGATATATTTTTTAAGCCACTTGTATTAATAAAATGGGTTTTGTAGCAGTTGCCAAGTATATTGTGTTGATGGTATATAGAAGATAAACACAATTCATTTTTTTTTGCAGGGAGAGGCATTTATTTCGGCTACTTGGTCAAATGATTCTTAATTTGTTGTGTGCCAGCTCAAGGTGGTTAACCTTTAGGTGTCGTTTGGTTCACGAAATGTAATATAAATAGTAACGGTAATGGTTCACACTCGATTACCAGTGGTAACGAGTTTGAATAGGACAATATCAGTTTCTAGTGTGATATCTGATTACGATTGCACTTAACCAAACATGGTTTAACAATATCGGTTACCATTCACGTTACAAATATTTGAACCAAACAACACCTTACATCAGATGTTATAATATTATTGAAAATCAAATGCACATGGCAATTCCTCTTGCACTCACAGAAATAATTGCCAACATACATTTAATCCTACGAAAACTGAATCAAACATATAAAAGCGGAGATACTAAATGAATTTCTTGCGAAATTTTTTTCCAACAAATATCATGGAGCAAGATGAATAGTCATTTAAGTCCCTATTTTAGGGCACATATCGATCCTCATAACGTCCAAGATAAAGATCACCATGCCCCTTGGATGGAAATAAATACATACATTTCACGCACATAGAACCTGTACAACAAGCTTATAGGATTGCGAGAACCAAGTTACTCCCTTAGCTCGCAGAGAACCTATTGGACTGGGATGCATCGGGACACCAAATATCTTGCCATTGGTAACACGGATAGTGACAACCTTTTTCTTCCACCCCATTTTCAGCTACTCAGCTGGCGCTGCTCTGCTTCCATGTTCCAAGCCCTTTAGGATCCATAGATAGTGTGATCCATATGCTATCATCGGCATCTCAAACTCGATAGGAATGGTGTACTACAAGATGCAGTAGTTCACCAAGGCTCCGACCATGAAGAAATGCAGAAATGCATATCTGAGAGCCGTGCATTTGTTATGGATAGTACTCTGTGATAGGATCGTGTGGGGTTTAGTTGAAGAAATGGAATTGGAAGGATTTAGTCAACTACTGTAGTTGTGGACAATGAAACGACTAACCATATTCTTTTCGATTGTACCTTGGCTTCCTCTTCCTTATCCCTCATCATTCTTTGTTAGTTTGGTCGCGTTCTTTAGGGGTGTTTGAATGCACTAGATCTAATAGTTAGTTCATTACAAAAGTGCTAGTGAAATTCGCTAGCTAACAAATAGCTAGCTCACTAGTAGTTAATTTACTAAAAATAGGTATTGGCTGAACTATTAGCTAGGGTGTTTGTACGTCTATAGCTAATTTTAGCCACTAACCATTATCTCTAGTGCATTCAAACACCCCTAAATCCAAAGCTATTTAGCATATTTTCTATCATTTAAAAAAATAGAAATACAAAACCTAGCCTCTATGTATCCACGTCGGATATATATATATATATAGACACATGTGTGTTGCTGCAATATGCAAGCAATAACAGTGTGCGTACTGCTACAGATACAGGAAGATAGAACATATATATACGTACTAGGCAGGAAAGTCTCCGGATGCATGCAGCATGACCACCGTTCATTAATGGGGTGTTTGATTTGAAGAATCAATCCCTTCTAGACGGGGTGATGCAATCATGAGTCCATTCCACAAATCAGATGGAATGAAATCATTCCTCATATTATTACTAATTATTAGCCTATGAAGAATGAAATTGTGATGGATCAACTCATTCTATTCTACAAACTAAACAAGAAAGTGAGGAGTGAGGAGAAAATGGACTACCTAATTCCTCAAACCAAATACACTATAATAGGATCGAAAGTTTGTCAACAAGAGCAAGGAGAAGCACATCGAAGGACAAGCTAGGCTGATGATGCGGAGCAAACGGATGGCGGGAAGGAGCGTTCAAAGTGGCAGTGTAAACTCAAAACCAAGTATTTTGGGCCAAGCTGCCTTGAGTCTGGATGATCTACAGGAACTGGAGTGTTGCCTATGCACACACCGTACCAGCGGGATACGGAACGACACGTACCTTGCATTGGAAACGTACGACGACATCCGCCGCTGTCCACTACCGGAATCGCAGGCTTTGCCGAGTGTTGTATTCTTTGCCGAGTGTCTTTTGTCGGGCACTCGGCAAACACGGCTTTGCCGAGTGCCGCACTCGGTAAAGCTAGGCACTCGGCAAAGCGAGCTTTACCGAGTGCTGCACACTCGGCATAGGGCGACACTCGGCAAAGACAACTTTGCCGAGTGTCAAACTCTCGGCAAAGGGGGCTCTCGGCAAACGGCCGTCAGCGGCCGTCCCAAAGCTGACGGCCGTCAGTCTTTGCCGAGAGTCAACGGATGGCACTCGGCAAAGAGGTTCTGTGCCGAGCGCCACATAAAAGGCACTCGGCAAAGCATACTTTGCCGAGTGTCATCTCTAGACACTCGGCAAAGTATATTTTTATTTTTTTTATTTTTGTCTCTCAAAATTTTTGTGGTATGTTCGTACACTATGTAGACCTACATGTATCATTTGTGGACAATTTTAACAGAGTTTTCAATCGTTAGTAGATTTAGTTTGTTTATTTGAATTTCTTCGGAAAATTTAGATTTGAACTGCAGATCACTCGAAACTTGGAAAATCGTGCATGCAAAAATGATATCCATGCTACTTAGCACAAATTACGATCGATTTCAGGAGCGGACCGGAAACTTCGAGCACCATGCTCACTCAACATGACTGTAAACTTGCCATCCAGGTGTTTAAAAATTGTATAAAACAGAAACAAAGTCAGAAAATCATGAAACCTGTCCACGTGTCATGATATCATATGTAGAGGCTGTGATAAAAATTTGAAAAAGTTTCGAGAAAGCTGTAACGCACTATGTGTACAAACCTAAGAGATCCACATTGAAACTCTATGATTTCATGTGTGGTTCTCTTAGGTTTCTACACATAATGTCTCACAACTTTCTCCAAACATTCTAAATTTTTTATCACAGACTCTACATATGATATCATGACATGTGGACAAGTTTCATGATTTTCTAAGTTTGTTTGTGTTTTATAAATTTTTTAAACAGTTGTATGGCAAGTTCACGGCCATGTTGAGTGAGCATAGTGCTCGAAGTTTCCGGTCCGCTCCTGAAATCGGTCGTAACTTGTGCTATGTAGCATGGATATCATTTTTGCATGCACGGTTTTCCAAGTTTCAAGTGACCTGCAGTTCAAATCTGAATTTTCCGAAGAAATTCAAATAAACAAACTAAATGTACTAGCTATAGAAAACACTGTTATAATTGACCCAAAATGGTATATGTAGGTCTATATAGTGTAGGAACATACCACAAAATTTTTTGGTTGGCAAAATAAAAAAATAAAAATGTACTTTGCCGAGTGTCCAAAAACGACACTCGGCAAAGACTCTCTTTGCCGAGTGCCAGCCTGGCAGCACTCGGCAAAAACAATAAGTTAAGGTTTTGCCGAGTGCCTGTCAGTCGGCACTCGGCAAAATGTATTTTAAAATTTTTAATAAATGCTTTGCCGAGTGCCTCAGACCTGGCACTCGGCAAAGCCGTCTTTGCCGAGTGCCCGCGATCTGGCACTCGGCAAAGCCGTTGAATAATACAACCGTCGTCTTCCTCTCTTCTTCTCTGCGCTCACTTTGTTTTCCTCTCTTCCTCTCTTCACCACGCCGCCACCCACGCCGCCACCACGCCGTCGGGCCCGCGCCCACGCCGCCACCACGCCCTCTGTGGTCTGCGCTGCCTGCTACCTCCGTCGGCGCCCCTAGCTCCCGGTGCCCCAGTGCTCATAGCCGCCGCCACTTCAGAACCGCCAGGTACGCCGCCGGTCGCCGGCCCCCCTCCTCCCTCCTCCCTTTTACCTCCGCCCACAGCTCCCAGTGCCCATAGCCGCCGCCAGTGCCCAGTTCTGCTGACAGTGAATTAATTTGTTGACACTTGACAGTGAATTTGTTGATTTTGCCGCCAGTCCATAGCCGCCTCCGCCCACTTGACAGTGAATTTGTTGATTTTGCCGCCAGTCCATAGCCGCCACTGCTTTTGATGCAATTGATGTAGTATCGCAAGAGTAATTGATGGTCAAATGATGTTTCTAAAGACATCCCCAAATCCTAATCTGCCTTATGTATAGAAAGAAAAAGAGGGGTAAATAAGTTAAGTAGGCTCACTAGATCAAATTGTTCATCCAGCAATCGTCTCACTCTTGGCTTTGGCTCATCCTCATCCTCATCCAGCAATCGTCGACAGCCTTCTCAATTCGCCTCACTGGTGCAGTCTTGGCAGCCACCTTACACATCGTCTTCCCCTCGTCCAGTTCACCCTCGCTGGGACCAACCCGTACCCTACTTGCATCATAAGCCTACGCACAGAAAAGGATTAAAAACCTTAAGCATTCCAGTCCCAGTTGCTAAAAAAGACGGAGGCTCTGGTAGAAAAAGGAGTGACCTTGACATCGAGCGGGACAGGCTCGGGGCGGGCGGTGGAGCTGGGGACGAAGGATGAGGCGGCGACGGCGGCGGGACGGAGCTCGCGGAGGTGGGAGAGGTAGTTGTAACCGTCGTCGGGGAGGCCAAGCTCGAGGATCTCGCGGCGGACGTATTCTGGGAGGGGGCCGGAGGCAGAGAGGAAGTTGCCATCGCCGAAGGAGGGGTCGGACAGGGATGGGTCGAAGGAGTCCTCATCGGCGAACCCGGGAACGGTGTAGTCGTTGTTGTCGACGCGGACAAAGACGCGGTCGTTGGGATCGGCAGCGCCGGCGCGCGGAAAGAGGCAGAAGGTCGCGAAGTTGCGGGCCTTGCGGCCGCCGCCGCCTACTCCGCTTCCTCCCATGTCGGCGGTGATGGTGGGCTACTGGGCTGGTGGCGGCGGAAGAGGAGGTGGATGGGTCAGGGTTTTGGGATTTGGAGATCGGCGCAGAGAGTTGGACAAGAGGGACACAAGATTTTGCTGTGGGCGTTTCTTTTATAGAAAGGGTGAAATTTTGGTGAATCTGGACTGTCTACATTGATACGAACGGCACTACCGGAATCGCAGGCTTTGCCGAGTGTTGTATTCTTTGCCGAGTGTCTTTTGTCGGGCACTCGGCAAACAAGGCTTGTGTTTCTTTTTTTGTATTAATAGACTTGTGTTTCTTTTTTACAGAGAAGATACTTGTCTTCCTAGCCGCTGCGGGTCTGCCTGCACCGCGTCGCGTCGCCACTGCACCGACCCGCCACAGCCCCACTAGCCTGACTCCACCGCCACCCTAGGTATAACCTCTATTTCCGCATCATGGTCGTAGATCACGTAACCCAGTTAGGCGTCTCCCGTTCGAAAGTGATACGGTGTAGATATGCAGATCTTTGCATATCTACAAATGTATCAGTTTCGAATTGTCCACGTTTTTTGGACAGCCCGCGGTTGCGTAGATGGTGTTAGTTTCCATGCTCTACTCCGGTCCGAGAAAGAGTTTCGGCGTCACCTCCCTGTTGTTGTCCGGACAGTACACTCTCCCTGCCAGGACGTGTATCCGGAGAACAGCGGTGAGGTGCTGCCGAAATTCTATCTCGGATCAGAGTAGAGCATGGAAACTAACTCCATCTACGCAACCGCGGGTGGGATTAGGACCTATCCTCACCTATTAGAAGGTAGGAACGTAGTGTACATGCATTACATGTCTATATTAAACTATACTCGGTTATATATGTTAGAGGATGGAGGACCGTGAGTGGATGTACATGGGCCGCGTTCGACGTAATGATGTCACCCCAGAATGGATTAGGAAGACCGATGCTTTCGTGGAACGGGCATATGGCGAAGCTGCTAAAGGAGCTAGCCTAGTCCCTTGTCCGTGCAGCAAATGTGACAACCGGAAAAGAAAACCAAAGAAGGCCATGGTAGAACATATTTGGAAGAATGGATTTACGCCGGACTATACTCGGTGGATCTTCCATGGTGAAGCGCATCGCACGAGAGAGGAGGTGGTGAGACAACGCGTCGAGGATTACGATGCTGATGCCGGGGTAGCAGACATGTTGAACGACTATCACGAGGCACAGTTCGCCGAAGGACGTACGAAGGACGAGCCAGAGGCGACCGCAAAGGCATTCTACGACATGTTTGACGCGGCACAGAAACCCCTTCACGGCAAGACAAATGTTTCTCAACTGGATGCCATTGGGCGTATAATGGCGTTGAAGTCGCAGTATAGCATGAGTCGAGACGCCTTCGATGGTTTGTTGATAGTTATTGGCAGCCTGCTTCCGGAGGATCACGTTCTGCCAAAGAGCATGTACGAGGCACAGAAACTCCTTCGTGCACTCAAGATGACGTATGAGCAGATACATGCTTGTCCGAAGGGCTGCGTCCTATTTAGGAAAGAACACACTGAGGCAAAGTACTGTCCGAAGTGTAAATCGTCTAGGTTCATGGAGGTAGACTCTGGTGATGGACAGAAGAAGCAGCTCGACATCCCCGTGACAATCCTACGCCACCTTCCGTTCATACCGAGGATCCAGCGTCTATACATGACAGAGGAATCCACGAAACAGATGACATGGCACAAAAAAGGCAAACGATACAATCCTGACAAGATGGTTCACGCATCCGATGGTGAAGCATGGACCCACTTTGATGCCATTCACCATGAGAAAGCCAAAGAGGCTCGACATGTTCATGTTGCGCTGGCCACAGATGGGTTCAATCCCTATGGAATGACCGCTGCCCCATACACATGTTGGCCCGTGTTCGTTATCCCCATCAATCTCCCCCCCGGCGTATGCTTTCAAAGACAGAACATATTCGTGTCGTTGATAATTCCTGGACACCCGGGGAATAAAATGGGCGTGTACATGGAGCCTTTGATTGATGAATTGGTCCGTGCTTGGGAGGAAGGGGTATGGACGTACGACCGAGCTACGAAGACAAACTTCAAAATGCATGTTTGGTACCAGTACTCCATGCATGACTTTCCGGCGTATGGGCTATTTTGCGCCTGGTGTGTTCACGGTAAGTTCCCATGCCCAGTTTGCAAGGAAGCTCTTAGGTTCATTTGGTTGAAGAAGGGTGGCAAATATTCGTCATTCGATAAACATCGACAATTTCTCCCTCCTGACCATGCATTCCGACAAGACATCAAGAACTTTACGAAAGGTGTCGTGGTGACAGACCGCCCACCTGCAATGATGACTGGTGCCGAAGTTCGCGAACAGATAGATGGTCTCGTGGCCAACCCAGAAGGTGGTTTTGTGGGATATGGTGAGCAACATATGTGGACACATAAGTCGGGCTTGACTCGGCTCCCCTATTATGATGACCTGCTCCTTCCACACAACATTGACGTGATGCACACTGAAAAGAATGTCGCCGAGGCACTTTGGGCGACAATTATGGAGATTCCTGATAAGTCAAAGGATAACGTAAAGGCAAGAGTGGATCTGGCAGAGTTATGTGATAGACCAAACCAAGAGATGAAGCCGCCTAGTGGTGGTAAGACATGGAGAAGGCCTAAGGCCAATTTCGTCCTGAGCAGGGCCCAGAGGAAGGAAGTACTACAGTGGATCAAGATGTTAATGTTCCCTGATGGGTATGCAGCTAACCTTAGTAGGGGGGTGAACTTATCTACTCTGCGAGTCTTAGGGATGAAGAGTCATGACTTCCACATATGGATTGAACGAATTCTTCCGGCGATGGTTCGAGGCTATGTCCCTGAGCATGTCTGGCTAGCGCTTGCAGAGTTGAGCTATTTCTTCCGCCAGCTTTGTGCAAAAAAGTTAGCTCGGACCATGATTGCAGACTTGGAAAGGATGGCACCCGTGTTACTGTGTAAGCTGGAGAAGATCTTTCCACCCGGCTTCTTCAATCCGATGCAGCATTTGATTATTCATCTCCCATATGAGGCACGAATGGGGGGGCCCGTGCAGGGACGTTGGTGCTATCCAATCGAGAGATGTCTAAAGAGTATCCGAAAGAAATGTAGAAATAAATGCAAAATCGAGGCTTCCATTGCAGAGGCATACATACTGGAGGAGGTGTCAAACTTCACAACAACTTACTATGGTGACAAACTGCCGAGCGTGCATAATCCACCCCCTCGTTACAATGATGGCGGCAATGAATCGAACCTCAGCATTTTTCGAGGGCAACTCGGAAGCGCGAGTGGTTCGACCACCAAGACCCTGAGACATGAAGAGTGGCGCCATATCATGCTATATGTATTGACCAACCTTGAAGAGGTGACGCCATACATGGAGCAATTTCTTCATGAATTCTGGCGTCGATCAAGGGACCCAACTCCACAGGAATATGATACCCTTCTTAGAAAGGGTGCGGGAAATGGATTGCCCGATTTCATTTCCTGGTTTAAACATAAGGTACGTGCTTAGTTTGTTATTCCAAGTTGCTCTTACGTGCGAATAATATAACAATCTAGCGTGTTTGAACTTGCAGGGCCAAAGAGAGCCGTCTATGAGTGCCGAGTTGAGACAAGTAGCCAATGGCTTTGCCTATAGGGTCAGGAAATTTTCTGGGTATGACATCAATGGATACCGTTTTCGCACAACAAGCTACGACCAAAGTCGGCCCAATCGAAAAACCACGTGTTCTGGAGTCTTTACGCCCGGGCTTGACGAGGTCGAGTATTATGGAAGAATTGAAGAAATATATGAACTCAATTTTTATGGTTCCAAACCTCTTACTCCAGTGATATTCAAATGTCATTGGTTTGACCCTGAAGTTACGAGACGGACACATTCTAATCTTGGGATAGTCGAAATTCGACAGGATTCCACCTTAACAGGAGACGATGTCTACATTGTGGCCCAACAGGCCACACAAGTGTATTATCTTCCATATGCATGCCAAACGAAACAACATCTTAAGGGTTGGGATGTTGTGTATAAGGTATCACCGCACGCTAAATTACCTGTTCCAAACGATGAAGATTATAACTTAGACCCGGACACATATGACGGAGAGTTCTTCCAAGAAGATGGGCTCGAAGGGCAATTTGAGATAGACTTAACCGAAGCGATCGGAATGGAAGTAGATATTGAAATGGTTGTTGATGACGAGGATGATGAGGTGCAAAATGAGAATGACTTAGAAATACTTGAAGGCAATGCCAATGACGAAGTTGCGCCTTCAGATGATGTTGACTATGAAATGGTTGATAGTGATGATGACACTTATGATCCGGCTAACCCGGACACATATGAAGATTATTTTTAATCGATGTAATGCTATATTTCATTTATTTTGCATATGTTTCTAAATACATATTTTTTTATCTGTGCTTAATTGTTTACTCTTAATTGCAGGTTGTTGGACAAAGATGGTGGGCGGTGGGACGAGGACGAGGAGGGGGAGGGGGAGGGGGAGGAGGAGCACCCGTAGGACGGAGGAGGAGGCGCAGCAGGACGACGCCGTACAGCAGCAGGTGGAGCAGCAAGCCGCTGTCGATGCGGCACAGCAGGACGACGACGATGCGGCGCAGCAGGACGACAACGACGACGACGCCGCTCAGCAGGACGTCTCAGGTTCTGGCTCCTCAGGTTCGAGGAGTATCTACCTGCGAGGTCCCGCGAGCCTACCTAAGCGACCCATACTTCGTGACAGACGTCCGCTCATACGACCCGATGGAGAGAGGTAGGTAACTTTAGATGTTGTTGCTGCTTTTTCATATTATATGTTCAAATTAATAATAGAAACTAATACTTCATCTTAATCACTTCGATAGGTCTTGGATGGTTTTGGAGACTGCAGGGGGTCACGGCCGCAACCCCAATGGCATCCTCGGCCTTCTATACCGGGAACACTTCCCTGGACTTGTCGAGTACGCCGGAGTGACGAGCCCAGCATACACCTTCGACCACTACGCCGTCGCCCCCGATGCAGTAGATCGGGACGGCAGACAATTCAACAACAAGGCGGAGCGGGTCAAGCAAGAGCTGTGGGTAAGTCTTCCTCGCACTATATTGTTTAATAAGTCGCATTTGTTGCATATTCTTTAAATAATGTATGGATACATCGTCTTTGTATGTAGGATTTCTTCAGGTGCGATGCTGGATACGAGGCCAGGGCGGATGTGGTGTCTACGACGTGCTGTAAGAAGCTCGTCGTGGACATGCACTACGAGGCGCGCATCCAGACCATCGTCACTTACCACGGCTCCGTCCTTGGGGAGAAGGTGAACAAGAAGGACGCCCAAACCATGTCATTGACTGCGGACCAGTACTTGCAGGTAAATACAAAACTTTATTATTGGTACTAAATATGCTTATTCTTATCTTCTGATATGCGGTGTACTTATATTTTTTTAGATGATTCCTCATTGGTGCGCCGCGCATCCTGAGTGCTGGGAGAAGATGGTGCAGAGGTGGTGCTCGGCTGAGTGGGACGAGGCGCACAACGCTGGCCGGGAACGGCGTTTGCTGATGCAAGGTCCCTCCCACCATCAAGGCAGCCGCAGCCTGGGCAAATACGCGGAAGCATGGGTACGCGCTCTTTTTTATTTAGGTATATAACTTTCGATTAGACATGATTTCTAACCATATCGTTGGTTTTCTCGCAGTCGGCAGCACATGGTGGCGCGCCTTGCTCCACGTTCTCGGCATATGCCATGGCCCACAAGGGGAAGGCGACGTCCGACGTCACCTACAACCCGGATGACAGGCCCGAGGCGTACACCAACCCCGCCATCCACAGCCGACTCAGTGAGTACACCGCAATGGCCAAGGAGGTCCATGGGCCAGATTACGATCCGAGGACCGAGGACATCGACGGAGATGTCCTCATGAGGGTCGGAGGAGGCAAGAGGCATGGGCGGTACTGGATTGCCGACGGGGCAATCGACTCGTCCTCCACTCCCACTCTCTCTCAGGTGCGAGCAAGGAGCACGAGCGCGAGCCCAGCCATACGACCTCGGCAGGACACCTCACAGCATCGTATCCAACAACTCCAGGTTATTCCTTATCTATTCATCGTTCATTAATTTTTATATATCTTCTCTTTGCATTATCGTAACATTAGGGCGAAATATTACAGACTCAGCTAGATGATGAGAGGAGGCAACGTGAGGAGCTGGAGAAGAGGATGGCGGAGATGTTCGCGTACATGCAGAGCCTTGGCGCCGCACAGGGTCATGCTCCACCACCTCCGTTGTTCCCTGCAACTGACCCTGCTGAGTTCACTACTCCTGTGAGTATCAAAATTTTAGTACTGCATGATATATATTCATATGTTCTCACACATACAATCTATTCTCTATGCAGGGTCAATCGGCGGCGTCGAACAACCCTCATGCTTCGTCCAGCCCTTCGCCGAACCAGTCCAGATGCCCACCTCGTTGATGATCCAGACTTGGTCTTGTGAGTGTTGGTGATGTTTGGCTAGACTTGGTCTTGTGAGATACTTGGTGATGTTAGTGATGATCCAGACTTATATCTGTTTTGTGATGAACCTGACTTATATTTGTGAGACTTATATTAGTGACACTTTGTGATATATATGGTGTTGATGATAAATGTGTTCATTCTGTGATGCGATTGATATATATCTTTTGATGTGAATGATATATATCTTTTGTGATATATATAATGTGATGTGAATGATATATATCTTTTGTTTGTTTGGATGGAACAGCAAAAACAAATAAAAAAGGGACATCCTGGTCACTTTGCCGAGTGTAACACTCGGCAAAGGTCGCTTTGCCGAGTGCTATGACCATGGCACTCGGCAAAGAAGGAAACCTGGGAACCGGTAAAGACATCTTTGCCGAGTGCTGACAATGGCACTCGGCAAAGAAGGAAACCTGGGAACCGGCAAAGATGTCTTTGCCGAGTGCCATTGCCAAGGCACTCGGCAAAGGGACTGGCAATGGGGCCCACTGGAGAGTTCTTTGCCGAGTGCCAGTCCACCAGACACTCGGCAAATAAACCTCCTTTGCCGAGTGTCGCCGTGGCACTCGGCGAAGGATCCGTCACCGTCACTTGGCGCCGTGACGGTGACTTTTCTTTGCCGAGTGCCAAATGGCACTCGGCAAAGTCTTTGCCGAGTGCCCGTCAAAAAGTGCTCGGCAAAGATGTTGTTGCCGATGTACAGTTCGCCGAGCGTTCTTTGCCGAGTGTTACACTCGGCAAAGCCTTTGCCGAGTGTAAAATAGCCTTTGCCGTGTGTCTCAGACACACGGCAAAGAAGCTGATTCCGGTAGTGGTCCGAGACTACTGCACCATGCTCCATTTTAGAAATTAAAACACCCACGATATATAGGCTGATTATTTTAGAGGCCACGTATGGAGAACCAAAAAAAAACTTAAATTGGGGGGGAAAGATAGATATTTAGTTATACTAAAACAGAACATGCTGGAAGCATTACACTGAAGAATAACATTATAGATATTTCGTTGTTGGTGCCCATATTAATTCTAGCAGTATATATTATTCAACCAAGAAATACACGTCTGCCATCAATATCCCTTTTTGTTGCCAACGTCGCCGGCGATAAGGGTTGCATCTTGTTTGTGACGAAACACGCAGCCGCACCTGGTCGGCGTTTCGCAGTTGCTGCTGACCAACACTTTCCCTTCAGAATAGGCCATCAGGAAGCATTTGAGACGGGAGATCGCGGCATTGCATCCTGTGTCACATGCGATAGATACCTTCTCATCTGCACACACGCATGCATGCACAGATACAACATGTGAACTCACTTCGCAAGCTTCTAACGATTATGGCAAGCACGTACAGAGCAATAATGGGTTGCATATACTCACCGTCCTCGCAAGATGACAGTGTTGAAGACATTATCACAAGCACAATGCAAAGCGCAGCATGCACGGCAGTCCTCATCCTGTTGTTGGTCTTGTTGACAAGAGTCTTGTGCGATGACTAAGAACAATAATATATACCGGTATGTCTAATAGTATGCTTGCTGATGATCTTGGTTTGCTCGTAGTTATATAGAGTCTGAGACACATCTTTAGTGTGAATATTAATGTCTGAGAGATACCTTTTTTAAATGGTATTATATCTTGCACCAATATCCATAGATAGGAGCCATAGCTTGGATGTAGATTTGTGATTTAAATCCATGTATCCTTTAGCCTTAGAGCTACTTTGGGAACCTCAAATCCTCTTCGAGATTGGAGAGGATTGAGGTGGAAATGAACTAATTTCCTCTCCAATCCTCTTCAATCCCGAAGGGGATTTGAGTTTCCAAACTAGCTCTTAATGTTGTGGTATCCTCGTCACAATGGTCCCCACAAAATAAATTAAGTTTGGACATATATATGGTTTTGATAAAAAAACGCATCTAAAAACTAGTGTCAGAGATTGGCTGCCTTGATGAGATTGGGATTTCTATGGGCGTTTGGTGCTTGGGTAGCCATCTTTTAAATGGTATCTAGTTTTAGGGCACTTGTGCATTGGTATGACGACATACTACTGATGAATTTATAGATACGGTTTATACTTCAACAAAAAAATTAGTCGTCACTGGATAATTTGACCCGCCTCCGAAAATAGGATCAACAAAAATAAATTTATAACGTTTGCAAATAATTTCCGTGGAACACCAACTTTATAAATAAGGGGCCTACAATTTTTAGATCACATGATCGTTCCATTTGAAATCGTTTGCTATCTCGTTTTAAAATTCACTTCTTTATTAATTTTCAATTGGCCTCCGATGGAAATACATCTTTAGTGTGAATATTAATGTCTGAGATACTTTTTTTAAATGGTACTATATCTTTTACCAATATCCATAAATAGGAGCCATAGCTTGGATGTAGATTTGTGACTTAAATCTATGTATCCTCTAACATTAATGCTGCGGTATCCTCGTCACAATGGTCACTACGAAATAAATGAAGTTTGGACATATATATGGTTTTGATATAAAAAACCGCATTTAAAACTAGTGTCAGAGATTGGCTGCCGTCGGATAAAGTGGCCAGACACAAAAAAAAAAAAACAGCGCTATCTCTTGTCGAAGAAAATCAGAGTTGATTTGTCGCCATGGATCGGAGAGCCTTCTACATGCCAAATTTATAGGCACAAGAAATGGTGGTAAGTGGGAGCAGCCGTGGTCAGTGGCGTAAACAGTGGGTGGTCCGGGTGAGCCACGGCATATCCTAAGCCAGCCCACCGGATGACCAGTCCACCAAGATCCATATAAAAAATACTGATATATATTATATTTGCATTCTAATATAAACATTTATAGACTTAAATGTTAAATCTATAGTGTTATATGCTATTTTTATCTTTATATTTTGAACTATATACCAAATTATTATATATTATATTAAATTATTTATAAAAAATCTAATGGCATACCTCACGAAAAAATTCTAGCTACGCCACTGGCCGTGGTAGGTGAGAGAAATGGTGGAGATATTGGTGGTAGATGAGAGTAACGATGGAGGTCTTTAGTGTATGTTATATAGGTGGATGATGAGAGTAAAACCAATATATATACTAGCGAATCACTTAAGCCAACCATCAGTGTAAATTAACAGTTTACACATATTTCTTTGTATAGTGATAGTTATTATATATATAGGAACATATCATGCATACATGGGACCGTTGATTACATCCAATGCAATATAGTTATATCGTCGGCGGCGCTTCAACGTTGCCAACAATGACCATGGCTTGATGTTGCTGAGGACGAAATATGCAGCAGCACTTCCAAGGCGTTTGGCATCTACTGTTGACTAACATTTTGTGTTCCTGAGCGGCCAGCTGCGCGCACCTCAAATGGCAGAACAATGGGATGCATCCTGCTAAGCCTATACATATGGTCTCGTCTCCCTGGCAGGATGGGAGTGCTGAAGACATTATCACTGCCACGATGCAAAGTGCAGCATGCACGATTCTCATCATATTGCTCTTCTTGACGAGTTCCATGGGGCCAAGAACTCAGAGACAATTTTATTGTACTATGTTTATTCTTTGTTTGCTTATAGTTATATAGAGGCTGAGATACACCTTAGGCCTATAGAGATTTAAGGTAGCCTCCTATATTAATGTCTAGGGTACCTTTTGGGATATGGTTCTATAACATGTACCAGCAATATTATAAAGAGGGCACAACTTGGATGTAGATTTCTTTTTCCGTACTTAAATCAACATATATCCTCTAACACTAAGGGCTACTTTGGGAACCTCAAATCCCCTTCGGGATTGGAGAGGATTAAGGTGAAAATGAACTAATTTCCTCTCTAATCCCCTTCAATCCCGAAGGGTATTTGAGTTGATTGGAGGGGACTGAGGGCAACTGATTTTCCTCCCCCTCGATTCCCTCCCATTCCACCAAACCAGCTGTAGTGTTGTGATATCCTTATTAAATTTATGTACCCACTATCATTAATGTTGGCTATCCTCATCACAAGGATCACTGTTACATAAATAGTTTTTAGAGGTGTCTTGCTTTTTTTTCAAGCCATGGTCCTCTAAAATTAGTTTGAGACATACAACATTTAAATGTCAATAATGTTTATATGCAGCCGATGTTTTCACACATCTCTAGGAATCTGTTTTTTAGGAACGATTTGTATTATGGACCACTGAGATATTCTAGAGGTGGCTGGTAATAGAGACTAATCTTTGAGCCATGCATGGTAAATTGACAGGTCACTAAAATTATGCGCAGTATAAAGTATAGCTTTTTGTAAAATAAGTCATTGGAACATGAACTTAACAAACAAGTTATATAGCTTGAGGAGATATAGAACTTTATTTGACAACTTTTTATTCCGAGTCATTTTGTTTCTGAAAAAAGTTTTAATTGCCCAAATTTTAAAATTAAATTTAAAGTTCTACAAATGACATTTGATGGATATGTGCGCCCTATGCTGAATTTGTTGTACTCAGCCGGATCAAAAAATATTCAGTTGAAATTTCTTTCATTTAAACTACATAGGTATTGAAATATCTAACACTTGATTTCTACTCCATCCATCTCAAAAATCAAGGTCTCAAAAGTTCAAAGTATGTTCTAAATTATAGCGTACATTGTATTGCTCAACAACCACATGCATCTTTTTTTTGCATTTTAGACTCCATCCTTACATGCCATTTAAAGACCATCTTACACCCAAAATTGACTGCTAATAATTGGTGGCTGAACTACATGCATGCAAAACTCGATTTTGAATGGTTTTGCATGCTGACCAAGTTACCGGACCTGTTTTTTTTGTTTTCTAATTTCAAGGACCCAAATGACACGACATGCAAGTTCGAGGACCACTGTTGTATTTTACTCTTTTGTTTTCTATAAAGAATTCAAGATAATGGTTCAAGTAGTGTGAAATTAACTGTGAAGACATATTTGATCATTTGATTGTGGGACGCTCCTTATTTAGTATATTTTGTATACCGTAAGATGTTCTATTTTTTCTAGGCACTTTGATTCAATACCATCCATGGGAGCCCTGGAGTACATGCATTGATGCACAGGTATCGATGGTGATACATAGGAACATGGAAGGAGGTGATGTCATAGAAATGCTTTTATGATATTTTTTTATATTGCAAAATTATCTAACGTTGATAGAGCATGAACTATGTACTTCCTATGCAGCATGGTTCCATCAGTTTTCTACACCATATAAGCCCATCAATCAATACATAGTGGCATAGGTGACGTACCTCCACATGGTATTTTTTATGCTTACTGTCATGAGGCATCGCTGCAGGATACTAGACATGTTCCACGGGACACACTCAAACTGAACAATGAAAATATGAAACAAATCCACGTGTGTGTGTGATATTGTAAGTGATGCCACAGTCGCACCACAAATAATGAGGCATGTGCATGGTAACATGAGCAAGGAGCAATATCCTTAAGAATCACACAACACAACGTGCGCTCACAGCCAATCTCTATCTTGCGGCCAAACCGCAGACGCCATCACACATGCGAGTTAGCTTCTAACTAGTGGTCTGCACAGAGAACAAAACTACACCCCCATAGATGCTGCCATATATGTGGAACAGTGGGGATATATGTGGTTCCTGATGCCTTCTATTTCCATCAGCTTACTTCTTAGATTATAGAGAAAATGTATGGTAAATATAGGATGTGTCAAGAGGGAGATGATATGTGGCTTTTATAAGCTCATGGCTAGTTTGGAAACTTAAATCCCCACCAAGATTATCGGCACTTCACTCAATCCCCGGGAATCTTGAAGGCGATTTAAGTTTTCGAACTACCTCTAAGAAAGAGTCATTGTTTAACAAGAAGAGGATTGGCAGCTCCGATTCGGTGCTGCATTTCCTCTCCCATTAATTTTAGTGATTGTGGGAGATAGATATCCTCTGGTTCCTTAAGAACACAGAAACACTTCGTGGTCCGCCTGATGGGCCTCTCGATGGCTTGCCTAGCAAGACAGACCCTCGGATCACAATCAGACCGTACATGCTCAACCTGAGGAAACAGAGACCGAACATTCGAGTTATGTGCATACCAGAACGCTGATTTCTTGCGCGAAGAGGTTGCGCACGCCTGAAGGGCTAAACACTCAGCATTAACTCGGCTAAAGAAGCGAGCGAACTCCAGATAAGCAGGAATGCACATCGCGTTAAAAGAGGATTCAGGTAGAGTTAAATAGTGATCACAACTTGTAAAGGGATTACCCTCTAGTCATCTATATAAAGCTGAGGGGTACCCCTACGAAAGCATCTCATCTCGTCACATCCCAGCACCACCTCATAGCTCATTAGCTCTCTCGTAGCAACCACGTGCTACTAGATCGGCAAGAGAACTCATCCTCCACCACCCTCAGCTCACCTGTAACCCGTGTACACCAGAGAAATTCCAATACACGGCCTCGATAGGAAGTAGGGTGTTACGCATTCTAGTGGTCCGAACCTGTATAAACCCTCGTGTGATTTGACGTGCTCCTGCATGTACCATCGAGTCGCAGTTAATAACGTCGTCCTGCTCAAAATCATCACGTGGGGAACATCGTGGTGCACAGTCAGATCATAAACACCGACATTAATGGACATATATTGTTACTAACAGGCGAATGTACTGTAACTCATGCAAAACCATACTAATGATCCTTATCAAGTTATGTGCAGCAATAGCATTTAAATAATTTTACCAAACACATCGATGAACAGTTGCATATTTGGAGTTCAAGAGGTGCACACTCACTCGTGCAATCTAAACCTCCCTAAAGTACAATGTTAGCACGCACCTATATACGTAGAAACACAGATCCTTGTAACAGCAGTATAACAAAAAAGCATGTCATGAACCTCGGCATTTCAGCAATAGCCAGATGAAAGCAACTAACCTTGTGAACTAACAAGTTATTGATCGAATCATCTACTCATCTTATCTATAGTTTTCTAAGGAAAAGTAAAGGAAACTAGAAGAGCAACTCCATTATACTCTGAAAATTAAATTGATTCAACCCCACTCTAGAAACCAATTAAGTGGTAGTGAGATGCTGAGAGCACCTAGAGGGGGGGGGGTGAATAGGTGATCCTGTAAAACTTGAACTTAATGCCACAAAAACTTGGTTAATCGTTAGCACAGTATTGCCAAGTGGCTAGAGAAGAGTCTTAGCGAAACACAATATCCACAAGAGAATCAACACAGGTAGACACAGTGGTTTATCCCGTGGTTCGGCCAAGTACAACACTTGCCTACTTCCACGTTGTGGCGTCCCAACGGACGAGGGTTGCAATCAACCCCTCTCAAGCGGTCCAAAGACCCACTTGAATACCACTGTGTTTGCTTTTCTTTTCTATATCCCGTTCGCGAGGAATCTCCACAACTTGGAGTCTCTCAGCTTGCCCTTACAAAGATGTTCACAAAGAAGCACGGAGTAAGGGAGGGATTAGCAACTCACACAAGACACAAAGATCACAGCAAATACGCACACACAAGACCCAGACTTAAGCTCAAAAGACTAGCACACTAGAACGGAGATCAAATCACTAGAATGTCGAACAAGTGCGCAAGAATGGAGTGTGAGTGATCAAGAGTGCTCAAGGAATGCTTGGTATTCTCCTTCATGCGCCTAGGGGTCCCTTTTATAGCCCCAAGGCAGCTAGGAGCCGTTGAGAGCAATCCGGGGAGGCAATACTTGCCTTCTGTCGCCTGGCGCACCGGACAGTCCGGTGCACCACCGGACACTGTCCGGTGCGGATCTCCTTCCTTATTTGGCGAAGCCGACCGTTGGCGCCTGGGAGCCGTTGGCGCACCGGACACTGTCCGGTGCACACCGGACAGTCCGGTGCCCCCTCCCGACCGTTGGCTCGGCCACGTGTCTCGCGCGGATCTCGCGGCCGACCGTTGGCTCACCGGACAGTCCAGTGAATTATAGTCGTACACCGCCGTCGAACTCCCGAGAGCAGCAAGTTCGCCAGAGTCAGCCTGGCGCACCGGACACTGTCCGGTGCACCACCGGACAGTCCGGTGCACCCAGACTGCGCTGACCTCGGCTGAATTTAGCCATCTCTTCTCCAACTCGATTTTTCCTGTTTCCAGCACTTAGACACAATACATTAGTCCATAAAACAATGTACTAAGTCTAGAAACATACCTTTTGACATGATTTGCACTTTGTCCACCACTTTGCATAGATTAACACAAAAGCACTTGTGTTGGCACTCAATCACCAAAATATTTAGAAATGGCCCAAGGGCACATTTCCCTTTCAATCTCCCCTTTTTTGGTGATTTATGCCAACACAACATAAAGCAACTAGAACAAGTGCAATATCAATGCAAATGAAAACTCAATATAGTTTTGATTCATATTTGGCATATATGGATCACTCTTTGCCACCACTTGGTTTGTTTTTGCAAATCAAACTCAATTTCCTATCTCTAAGTCAAATTCACTTGTAGAGACATAAAGAGAGGTATTCCAAAATAAATTGATCAAGGATTTAAAAAAAACTCGCCCTTTTTCCCATAATCAACACTTCTCCCCACAAGAGGCCAACTTTTGACAAAAGAGACAATAAAAGAGTTTTGACAAACCAAAAGCTCTATTCTACTATTTTCTCTATTCTACTATTTTCAAAATTTCTCAAGTGGTAGCTGATCCAATTATTGCTTTGGCCTTTATTTTCTCCCCCTTTGGCATCAAGCACCAAAACGGGATCAATTTTGGCCCTTTAACCCCATTGCCTCACCAAAAATCTTCAACTAAGAGTAAAAGGCAATAAGAGTACTAAGATGAACTTGGAAGAAGTTACTCGTTCATCGGAGTGCAGTGGAAGTCTCGCATGGTCCAAGTTCACCTTTTCCCTTTCAATCCACCTTCGAGACTAAATCAGGCAAACTCAAGCACACAGTTAGTCTCAAAGGGTCAAGTTGTAGCACATCTCCCCCTAAATTTGTGCATCACTTGCAAAGGACTTGTGAGGTCCTGGGGAGTGCATGTACAACTTGAGCACCATAAATAAACAACATAATGCAAAAGGAACATGATCAAAGGCATAAACACATGTATGCTATAAATCAATCAAAGTTCCGCGAATCTAAGACATTAAGCTCATTACGCAACTTGCAAAAGGTCTGCTCATCTAAAGGCTTGGTAAAGATATCGGCTAGCTGGTTCTCGGAGCTAACATGAAACACTTCGATATCTCCCTTTTGCTGGTGGTCTCTCAAAAAGTGATGTCGGATGTCAATGTGCTTTGTGCGGCTGTGCTCAACAGGATTTTCCGCTATTCGGATAGCACTCTCATTATCACATAGGAGTGGGACTTTGCTCAGATTGTAGCCAAAGTCCCGGAGGGTTTGCCTCATCCAAAGTAGTTGCGCGCAACACTGTCCTGTGGCAACATACTCGGCCTCAGCGGTGGATAGGGCAACGGAAGTTTGTTTCTTAGAGTTCCACGACACCAGGGACCTTCCTAAGAATTGGCACATCCCTGATGTACTCTTCCTATCGACCTTACATCCAGCATAGTCGGAATCTGAATATCCAATCAAGTCAAAGTTAGACCCCTTTGGATACCAGATCCCGAAGCAAGGCGTAGCGACTAAATATCTAAGAATTCGCTTCACGGCCACCAAGTGACATTCCCTTGGATCGGATTGAAATCTAGCACACATGCATACGCTAAGCATAATATCCGGTCTACTAGCACATAAATAAAGTAAAGACCCTATCATAGACCGGTATGCCTTTTGATCAACAGACTTACCTCCTTTGTTGAGGTTGGTGTGTCCGTCGGTTCCATTGGAGTCTTTGCGGGCTTGGCGTCCTTCATCCCAAACCGCTTTAGCAAGTCTTGCGTGTACTTCGTTTGGGAGATGAAGGTGCCATCCTTGAGTTGCTTCACTTGGAACCCAAGGAAGTAGTTCAACTCTCCAATCATCGACATCTCGAATTTCTGCGTCATCACCCTGTTAAAATCTTCACAAGACTTTTGATTAGTAGAACCAAATATTATGTCATCGACATAAATTTGGCACACAAAGAGATCACCATTGAAAGTCTTAGTGAAAAGAGTTGGATCGGCTTTCCAACCTTGAAAGCATTAGCAATTAAAAAGTCTCTAAGGCATTCATACCATGCTCTTGGGGCTTGCTTAAGTCCATAGAGCGCCTTAGAGAGCTTACACACGTGGTCGGGGTACCGTTCATCCTCGAAGCCAGGTGGTTGCTCCACGTACACCTCCTCCTTGATCGGCCCGTTGAGAAAAGCGCTCTTCACATCCATTTGGTACAACCTGAAAGAATGGTGAGCGGCATATGCTAGCAAGATACGAATTGATTCTAGCCTAGCCACAGGAGCGGAAGTCTCCACAAAGTCCAAACCTGCGACTTGGGCATAACCTTTTGCCACAAGTCGAGCCTTGTTCCTCGTCACCACCCCGTGCTCGTCCTGTTTGTTGCGGAACACCCACTTGGTTCCCACAACGTTTTGCTTGGGACGAGGCACCAGTGTTCAAACTTCATTGCGCTTGAAGTTGTTGAGCTCTTCCTGCATGGCCAACACCCAGTCCGGATCTAGCAAGGCCTCTTCTACCCTGAAAGGCTCAATAGAAGAGACAAAAGAGTAATGCTCACAAAAATTCACCAATCTAGAGCGAGTAGTTACTCCCTAGCTAATATCACCCAAAATTTGGTCGACGGGATGATTCCTTTGTATCGTCGCTCGAACTTGGGTTGGAGGTGCCTGAGGTGCTTCTTCCTCTTCAACTTGAACATCCTGTGCTCCCCCTTGATCATGCGCCTCCACTTGAGGTACATGTTCGTCATCTTTGGTTGGGGGATGCACCATTGTTGAGGAAGAAGGTTGATCTTGTTCCAAATGTTCCTGTGGTCGCACATCGCCAATCGCCATGGTGCGCATAGCGGCCGTTGGAACGTCTTCTTCATCTACATCATCAAGATCAACAACTTGCTCTCTTGGAGAGCCATTAGTCTCATCAAATACAACGTCACTAGAGACTTCAACCAAACCCGATGATTTGTTGAAGACTCTATATGCCTTTGTATTTGAGTCATAACCTAATAAAAACCCTTCTACAGCTTTGGGAGCAAATTTAGAAGTCCTACCTTTCTTCACAAGAGTATAACACTTGCTCCCAAATACACAAAAATAAGACACATTGGGTTTGTTACCAGTTAGCAGCTCATACGACGTCTTCTTGAGGAGGCGGTGTAGGTAGACCCTGTTGATGGCGTGGCAAGCCGTGTTTGTAACACCCCGGGGTCCACCAACACCCCGGAATGCTACTAAACAACACTTCTGACATCTATATATAAAATTTCGGCAGCATCCCCCTTGCAAAATTGCATAAATGAGGGGGCAACAGTGTATGAACATATATCATGACAAAAACATACTAAGTATTATTAATCGGCTAGCAAAGAGAAGTTAAACATACGACATGAAGTGAATTAACTAGTGTGCACGACTAGTTAAAAAAACTTCCTTTGACAATAAGTTTCTAATTAAATCATGGCTGCGCCTGGGCAGCGTTATTGTGAGAGTGAAAGTGGACGTGCTGCTACTCCCCTCATTCCCAACATGTATCAAGTACCTGCATTGAGTAATGCAAGAGTGAGATGACACATCTCAGCAAGTAAAATAATATCAAATTGTTTAACCACATAAGAACATTGTTTTACCACCACTTGATTCCACAACCTTCTTATTACGAAGGTGCAGCACGTATACAACGTACAACACACCTAGTCACCACACCTCGCAGGTAGAAACCACAATAGTAACATAGTAATGTCACACTTCATATATACCTCATGAGTGCAAATGTCTGCAAATGCAAGGATGACTTCTGCCTTCATACCTCTTAGGATATGAAGCCGCATCGTACCCCTCCTCGGGCAACGTACGATGCTAAAAAATGTACCGGTACGGTCGGACCATAAGATCACGACATAACTTCAAAATGCAAGATGGATGATGCGATGAGCATGTCATGCCTACAACACTTCATATTACGTGATTCAAAAAAATACTTCAACTTCATCCAAGATGGGAATCCACCACATATATCATTACCAAATTATGATCATCCACAATATTAGACAAGTGAGAATTAATACTTCCAAACAAATAAACTTCATCATAGAATTCAATGATTAACATAATTGAAACTTATGCATACTCAATGTCAGGGAATAGGATGCAACCCAAACGGTAGCAACCACCACTGTATTTACTTGCCTTTACCGGAAGTTCGGGCAAATCCCTAAGTACGATCGGGGAGTCCACCATCTGTTTTTGACACACAACTTAGTGCACCAATTTCACATAATCAGGCTCATAAACGACGCCGCACCTACGCACAAACTCAAACCCCGCCGCGGGTTACATCTCTCCCCACACCCACCAAACTGCAGCGGCGCTGCTTAATAATTTCATAACTTTAAAATTATGACAGCAGTGGTAACAAACAAAAACTCCAGAGGCATCTACATGAAATTCCCCACAAGTTTTGTATACAATTTATAATTAAATTCCAAAATCTAATTAGCCCAAAACAGTCCACAAGATGAACCCTGTAATCTGTTTTTTTGTCTTTTGGACAGCGACATACCCGGATTCAAACAGCGATATCTTTTAAAATATAATTCCAAATCAAGCGCATAAGTACTCATTGGAAAGATAAGACAAAGCCCTACATGATTATCATACTGGTTAACACTAATTACCCACGAAAAATTCCCAGAAACTGCTAATACTACTGCTGTTCACCCAACTGAAAAATCTGTTTTTTTGGACAGCAACATAACCGGATTCAAACAACGATATCTCCTGAATTATAACTCCAAATCGAGCGCATAAGTACTCGTTGGAAAGGTATGACAAAGCTCTACATGATTCTCCCACTGATCCCCACTAATTGCCCACGAAAAATTCCCAGAAATCCCTAGAACTACTGCTGTTCGTCCACCCACTAAATTTCTGGACAGCACCTCTACCAAATCGCATAGGTAAACATGTAACCAATTGGATTTCAGCACAAATACAACAAATCGATCACGAAAATCACCTTGGGTTCCTCCTTTCCTCTTTCTTTTCTTCCTTCTTCCTCCCTCCAAACTCCCATGGAAGACTCGCACCCACACGACGGACACCAAGCGGGGAGGCTCCACCTTGATGAGGAAGAGGTGGGGGGGCTAGGGTTGAGGGGTGGCGCTGCAATCACTTAGGGAAGAAGGAGAGGGATTAGGGTGGCTGCAAGAGTGGAAGAGAGAGGGGAGGGGCGGCCAAAGGGGTGGGGGAGTGAGAGGGAGGGGGCGGCTAGGGTTAAGGGGGGGAAACTAATGGGCTCCCCACCGCCGGATCGAGATCCATGGCCCAAACTCGCTCTCACGTCTGCTCCCGACCCCAGCGCACAAATCCAATAAGTATTCTACTGTTTTATTGGTGAATGCTTCCTAAAAAACTCCAACCCCAACTACACAGATCACGAAAGAAAAGGGAAAAATACATTTAACTTATTTTCAGAAAATTGGGTATCACACTCTACCCCCCTTAAAAAGAATTCGACCTCGAATTCCGACGCTTCTATCGGAACGACAAGGAAAGATCAATGAATCAACAAAACTCACACATAAAGAAAGGTTTGGGTACTTCTGCCGCATCAGCTTATCAAGCTCCTAGGATTCTAAGATACGCAGCAGACGACACTCTAGAGTCCGGTCTTGCTACACAGGAATCGGCTCTAGCTCGATTTGATGGTCTGGATTCCGCAAATACTTCCTCAACATAAAGACATGGAATACATGGTATACTCTGATCATAGACTCCGACAATTGTAGGTGCTAAGCCAAGCTGCCAACTCGGGCTAAGGTAGTAGACGGTCCTATATAACTCGGACAAAGCTTTCCTGACACCAAATCAACATTGACACATGCAAGTACTTCAATGAATATATATATATATATGAATGCAATACATACTGTGCTCAAATAGCCTAAACCAAACCTATCCAAACAAGAGTAACTTCAAAAGATCAATTTAATGCTTGCATATTTCTAGACAGCGGCACAACGGTTATTTGTTTTCCTCATAACTCACAAAATATGCATCCAATAGAAGTAAACTAGGACTTTATGGAAAGCTTACAAAGTCCACTATACCCTTGGTATTATCATCATCACAAGATTTGACACTTAGAAAGGCCAAACAATGCGAAACATAAATTTTGTCCAGACTTGAACATAATTCAACTACTCACTTCAAAAATTCATAATTGGAGTCTCAGTCATCCCATTCAGGCGCTCCTAGACTTTTTAGAAAGCCAGTAAAATTGTCTATATTTCATTTATAAACCTATCAGGTTAATTCAATGCATATCAAGATCAAAAGACATAAGAAAGGCTTTGCTGTCCAAATTTGGACAGATTCAAAGATTCCAATTAAAACAGATGTAGCTTAACTTATAGGTCACCAAAAAGGGTGATCCAAAATTTGTTGGAAAGCTTAAGGAAAGTACTACCACTTCTTTATAATTTATAAGAACTGATTCAAAGTTTAACTTGGGCAAACAAGGTCAGTTTCGAAATCTATACAGAATCTGGACAGATTCCAAGACTAGACTTGAGAAAATCATAACTCCCAAACTACTAGACCTATGGTCATGAAATTTTACACAAGTAAGATGAAGAAGTTGGCTACAACTTTTTATATACAACACCTCTACCGAAAACATGGTGTAATTCATTGAACTAGCGGCATAACCAAAACTGGTCATGTAGTCCCAAACAGCAAGCAATAGATTTATTCAGGTTCTATACTCTTCTAAGATTAAGCGTTCATCGAAGGACTAATAACTTTAGGTTCTTCATTACGAGACACTTAGAGCCAACATAAGGGTAGAAACAATATGCTTACTTTTTAAATTATTTTAAGCCTGATCTCACATCATGCAAGCAAGAATCAATTTAAGTATACTATGCCTGCCCATATATCCATCCAATAACTCAGACAATCTACATCTCCACCTAGACTTCACACGACGTAACTATTTCATACTTACGCAAACACGCCAAGACCAGAAAACATGGCTTCACAACAATACGTCCTGGCCTATTCAAATATCCCTCGCTATCTGTCTGTTTCAGCCCACGCTCCACATATACAATAACAAGATAACTATCACAACCACTACATCTATTCGCTCCCAACATACAACATAATTAACATGGATTGCGAAAGAGCTCACCATAACTAAACCAAAGTCCCAAAGAAATATCCCTAAATAGAAAATTGACAATCAATAGCACAAATGCTCATTCTGTCTCTACCTCTTTCACTATAAAAGCAATGATAACAAAGAAATATTGTAAAATCATCTAAACTTCATGACCTACAACTTTTGTATTCAAAGGATAAACAAAGTTTTTTTATCTCCATTTTTTTTAATTTGACTTGTAAGGTGACATACATGATCTGTCACCAGAACCTGACGGAACATGACCCATAAATTCAAAACCTCATAACTCTCTGCATCTAACAAAATTTTACAAATATAAACTCATTGAAAAGATTATAACATTCCCTAAAACTTTTATTATAATGAGTGTCTCAGAATTGGTTTCCAAACCGATAAAACAATGCAACTGCTTTGTTGCAAAACTGATAGGTTAGAAACAATGGACAACTAAAATTCAAAATACTATAACTCCTGCTATACTCAACTTAAAACTACAACGAACACGCGTTGGAAAAGTTTGGAAATTGTCCACGACTTTTGCAATAAAGTTCCACCCAAATTTAACTTTATAGCCCTCAACTCTGCATGACCTACAGCTAAACTCAGCCTGAGATACTGCACATCAGAGATTCGACTTATATCCGGACAACCACCTCTCCCAATCTATTTAACAGACAATTACAAGTAAATACCCATTAAAAGGTACTAAGAAAAACTAAAAGTTTTTCTTAAAGAGAATTCCCAAATTTGGGCTCTGAAACTATCAAGACGCGGTCGATTTATTAGTGGTTTTAACGACACCTAAAGTTCAGACACAACGGTGCAACAACTTCAGAGTAGCCTAACTCCAATTATATGCAATGAAAATTACAAACCAATACTCTTTGGGAAGATCATGAAATTACTAAAACTTTCATAATCCAACAAAACCCAAAATTTACCGTATTCAATGTCTATACTTCCGTACAAAATTAAGGCTGCTATAGGAAACCCATAACTCTCAAATGTTTAGACCAAACTGGGTGATTGAGCATCCTATGCAAAGATGAAGAAACCTACTACAAAACATTCTAGATAAGCGAAGCCTGATTCAGCCTCTAACTAATTTAAAATGACTCCCAAAACAAAACAACACCTTACCCATAATAAAAAAACAATATAAAATAAAACCCAAGGCATTGGCAGGTGCGACCAACATTAGGATTTTCCACTACCAAATGGGGATGCAACTCCCCAAAGCCTTTAAGCAACACTTTACCTAATAGGTTAGAACACTGAGCACCACAATCAACGAATTCAACAACCTCATTTGTTAATGCCACTAAGGTCAAACATCCATGTATCGACAATGTATGAAACACCTAGCATACCCGTCTCTAGCACTATAAAACATGGTTGTTATTACACTAGAATCCAACTATTAGAGCTCTCCACAACTATTCTGTTGACGTGAAGCAAATGGTGCTCATGTCATGTAACATCTTTTCCTCCTCTCAAAAGAGATAAAATTTGCAATACTCATAAAGCAATGGAGGGATAACAAGAAAAACTAATGTACTTCTTGACACAGACTCATGCAAAAGCTTCATAAATATTACTTTCAATACTAAAATAATAACACGATACTATGCTCAACAGGAGTAATTGGACGTCAATAAGACAATCCACATAACCAAACTACCTTGATTAACCTCACATACAACAAAACCTACTATTACTACACTTGAACAATTTGTACTTCGTGATATCACATGATGCATTCAAAGTAGTAGACATACATGATCTATCAAACCATCATTCATATAAGAAAAATCTCAATCCGATGCAACAACCCCATCATTAAAGAGATCGATGACTAACAAACATAAGCAACTCCCAGTTAAGCATTGACTTCGTTTAAGATAAAGCGGTCCAAAAAATGATTCAACAAGCATGCATAGAGAAACTGCTCATAAAAAAACAAACTGCCATACAATGTTGGCAAATAAAAAAATATAAAACGAGTTGTCAATATCGCCCACATGACTAGCCTGCAACAACTAAAAAAAAATATGCATAGCCTTTATGGCTATTGAAACAAGCCATAGAAGGAAAACATGCACGACATAAAATCCACTTGAAACCACCCTATTTATTGTTAAAAATAAGGTTGCACATAATAAGAAAACCTATCAGGTAGACATGGTTGGACTTATCAATCTACATCATCTCACAAATTCACTCGAGTTCTACCAGTCTAAAGATTTCATAGACATTACAATGTTGCATCTGCTCTATAGAGACAAACCAATTTTATACTAAGATCAAGTTAGCAAGTAGCCACACTAGCCTAAAAAGTGAGGCGCAAAGCATTGCACCCATGGAAATATTACATTAATAAGTTGGGTTGTAACCCAACAGTCAATCAAACTCAACAACACCATAAAACTACATTATATAGTGTTTTCACACTACACCAAGTCGGATTAGACCCACTATACACAAGCTCAATAAACAATCGGTCCTATAAGTACAAGAACCCAAGAATCCTTTTGGGAAAAAAACATCCACAGTCAAGCATATAGAAATATATGATGGTAATAGCTCAGAGATTTGAAAACATTGCATCCCAAAAAAACATCATGACGATATGTATATAAAACAAGTACATTAGTAGCTTCACTTGCATAATATCTTCAACAACAACCACATCAAGAAACCAATACTAAATAGAAGTAACATATCATATCAAGCATTACGTCGTTAACGACATACCCCATCAAACCATAAAGGGATTTGGAGTAAGGAAGTTCTAGTCATCTATACAATAAAATACTAATATGAAAGAAATACGAACCCATACCCTTCCTATATGTGCAAGTGTGTCAAATTTATCTTCAAATCGCGTAGAATCTAAAGCCTATCCTCTGATACAAACTGTAACACCCCGGGGTCCACCAACACCCCGGAATGCTACTAAACAACACTTCTGACATCTATATATAAAATTTCGGCAGCATCCCCCTTGCAAAATTGCATAAATGAGGGGGCAACAGTGTATGAACATATATCATGACAAAAACATACTAAGTATTATTAATCGGCTAGCAAAGAGAAGTTAAACATACGACATGAAGTGAATTAACTAGTGTGCACGACTAGTTAAAAAAACTTCCTTTGACAATAAGTTTCTAATTAAATCATGGCTGCGCCTGGGCAGCGTTATTGTGAGAGTGAAAGTGGACGTGCTGCTACTCCCCTCATTCCCAACATGTATCAAGTACCTGCATTGAGTAATGCAAGAGTGAGATGACACATCTCAGCAAGTAAAATAATATCAAATTGTTTAACCACATAAGAACATTGTTTTACCACCACTTGATTCCACAACCTTCTTATTACGAAGGTGCAGCACGTATACAACGTACAACACACCTAGTCACCACACCTCGCAGGTAGAAACCACAATAGTAACATAGTAATGTCACACTTCATATATACCTCATGAGTGCAAATGTCTGCAAATGCAAGGATGACTTCTGCCTTCATACCTCTTAGGATATGAAGCCGCATCGTACCCCTCCTCGGGCAACGTACGATGCTAAAAAATGTACCGGTACGGTCGGACCATAAGATCACGACATAACTTCAAAATGCAAGATGGATGATGCGATGAGCATGTCATGCCTACAACACTTCATATTACGTGATTCAAAAAAAATACTTCAACTTCATCCAAGATGGGAATCCACCACATATATCATTACCAAATTATGATCATCCACAATATTAGACAATTGAGAATTAATACTTCCAAATAAATAAACTTCATCATAGAATTCAATGATTAACATAATTGAAACTTATGCATACTCAATGTCAGGGAATAGGATGCAACCCAAACGGTAGCAACCACCACTGTATTTACTTGCCTTTACCGGAAGTTCGGGCAAATCCCTAAGTACGATCGGGGAGTCCACCACCTGTTTTTGACACACAACTTAGTGCACCAATTTCACATAATCAGGCTCATAAACGACGCCGCACCTACGCACAAACTCAAACCCCGCCGCGGGTTACATCTCTCCCCACACCCACCAAACTGCAGCGGCGCTGCTTAATAATTTCATAACTTTAAAATTATGACAGCAGTGGTAACAAACAAAAACTCCAGAGGCATCTACATGAAATTCCCCACAAGTTTTGTATACAATTTATAATTAAATTCCAAAATCTAATTAGCCCAAAACAGTCCACAAGATGAACCCTGTAATCTGTTTTTTTGTCTTTTGGACAGCGACATACCCGGATTCAAACAGCGATATCTTTTAAAATATAATTCCAAATCAAGCGCATAAGTACTCATTGGAAAGATAAGACAAAGCCCTACATGATTATCATACTGGTTAACACTAATTACCCACGAAAAATTCCCAGAAACTGCTAATACTACTGCTGTTCACCCAACTGAAAAATCTGTTTTTTTGGACAGCAACATAACCGGATTCAAACAACGATATCTCCTGAATTATAACTCCAAATCGAGCGCATAAGTACTCGTTGGAAAGGTATGACAAAGCTCTACATGATTCTCCCACTGATCCCCACTAATTGCCCACGAAAAATTCCCAGAAATCCCTAGAACTACTGCTGTTCGTCCACCCACTAAATTTCTGGACAGCACCTCTACCAAATCGCATAGGTAAACATGTAACCAATTGGATTGCAGCACAAATACAACAAATCGATCACGAAAATCACCTTGGGTTCCTCCTTTCCTCTTTCTTTTCTTCCTTCTTCCTCCCTCCAAACTCCCATGGAAGACTCGCACCCACACGACGGACACCAAGCGGGGAGGCTCCACCTTGATGAGGAAGAGGTGGGGGGGGGGGCTAGGGTTGAGGGGTGGCGCTGCAATCACTTAGGGAAGAAGGAGAGGGATTAGGGTGGCTGCAAGAGTGGAAGAGAGAGGGGAGGGGCGGCCAAAGGGGTGGGGGAGTGAGAGGGAGGGGGCGGCTAGGGTTAAGGGGGGGAAACTAATGGGCTCCCCACCGCCGGATCGAGATCCATGGCCCAAACTCGCTCTCACGTCTGCTCCCGACCCCAGCGCACAAATCCAACAAGTATTCTACTGTTTTATTGGTGAATGCTTCCTAAAAAACTCCAACCCCAACTACACAGATCACGAAAGAAAAGGGAAAAATACATTTAACTTATTTTCAGAAAATTGGGTATCACAGTGTTCACGGCTTCCGACCAAAATCGCTCGGGGGTCTTGAACTCTCCAATCATCGTCCTCGCCATATCAATGAGTGTCATGTTCTTCCTCTCTACCACACCATTTTGTTGTGGTGTGTAGGGAGCGGAGAACTCGTGCTTGATCCCTTCCTCCTCAAGGAACTCCTCCACTTGAAGGTTCTTGAACTCGGACCCGTTGTCGCTCCTTATCTTTTTCACCTTGAGCTCAAACTCATTTTGAGCTCTCCTGAGGAAGCGCTTGAGGGTCTCCTGGGTTTCGGATTTATCCTGCAAAAAGAATACCCAAGTGAAGCGGGAAAAATCATCAACTATAACAAAACCATACTTACTTCCTCCTATACTTAGATAGGCGACGGGTCCGAAGAGGTCCATATGAAGCATCTCCAAGGGTCTTGATGTGGTCATCACATTTTTGGTGTGATGAGAGCCTCCCACCTGTTTCCCTGCTTGACAAGCTGCACAAGGTCTATCTTTTTCGAATTGCACATTAGTTAACCCTATCACGTGTTCTCCCTTTAGAAGCTTGTGAAGGTTCTTCATCCCCACATGTGCTAAGCGGCGATGCCACAGCCAGCCCTTGCTAGTCTTAGCAATTAAGCATGCATCTAGACCGGCCTCCTCTTTTGCAAAATCAACTAAGTAAAGTTTGTCGTCTAATACACCCTTAAAAGCTAGTGAACCATCACTTCTTCTAAAGACAGACACATCTACATTTGTGAATAGACAATTATATCCCATATTGCATAATTGACTAACAGATAACAAATTATATCCAAGAGACTCAACTAAAAACACATTAGATATAGAGTGCTCGGATGAAATAGCAATTTTACCTAACCCTTTTACCTTGCCTTGATTCCCATCACCGAATATTATTGAATCTTGGGAATCCTTGTTTTTGACATAGGAGGTGAACATCTTCTTCTCCCCCGTCATATGGTTTGTGCATCCGCTGTCGATAATCCAGCTTGAACCCCCGGAGGCATAAACCTGCAAGGCAAATTTAGTCTTGGGTCTTAGGTACCCAACTCTTGTTGGGTCCTACAAGGTTAGTCACAATTGTCTTAGGGACCCAAATGCAGGTTTTGTCTCCCTTGCATTTTGCCCCTAATTTTCTAGCAACTATCTTCCTATCCTTTCTACAAATAGCAAAGGAAGCATTTAAAGCATGATATATTGTAGAAGATTCATTAACTTTCCTAGGAACATTAACACCATTTCTCCTAGGCACATTTCTACCATGCATACAGGAAGAACTAGAAGCAAACATAGCATATGAATCATACATATGTGAATCAAAAGCATCATAACTTCTATTTGCATTTCTAGCATGTCTCCTATCATGATACATAAAAGCATGGTTCTTTTTAGCACTACTAGCCATAGGGGCCTTCCCTTTCTCCTTGGCGGGGATGGGAGCCTTATGGCTTGTTAAGTTCTTGGCTTCTCTCTTGAAACCAAGTCCATCCTTAATTGAGGAGTGTCTACCAATCGTGTAGGCATCCCTTGCAAATTTTAACTTATCAAATTCGTTTTTGCTAGTCTTAAGTTGGGCACTAAGACTAGCTACTTCATCATTCAATTTAGAAATTGACACTAGGTGTTCATTACAAGCATCAATGTCAAAATCTTTACACCTTTTGCAAATCATAACATGTTCTACACAAGAGTTAGATTTACTAGCTATCTCTAACTTAGCATTCAAATCATCATTCATGCTCCTTAAGCTAGAAATTGTCTCATGGTAAGAAGATAGTTCATAAGAAAGCATTTCATTTCTTTTAACTTCTAAAGCATAAGACTTTTGTGCTTCTACAAATTTGTCATGCTCTTCATATAAAAGGTCCTCTTGTTTTTCTAAGAGTCTATCCTTTTCATTCAAGGCATCAATCAATTCATTAATCTTATCTACTTTAGTTCTATCCAATCCCTTGAACAAACTAGAGTAATCTATTTCTTCATCACTAGATTCATCATCACTAGAAGAATCATAAGTAGTATTGTCTCGAGTACATACCTTCTTCTCCTTTGCCATGAGGCATGTGTGACGCTCGTTGGGGAAGAAGGGTGACTTGTTGAAGGCGGTGGTGGCGAGTCCTTCATTTTCGGAGTCGGATGACGAACAATCCGAGTCCCACTCCTTTCCAAGGTGTGCCTCGCCCTTAGCTTTCTTGTATGCCTTCTTCTTCTCCCTCTTGCTCCCTTGTTCCTGGTCACTTTCATTATCGGGACAGTTAGCAATAAAATGACCAATCTTACCACATTTGAAGCATGAACGCTTCCCCTTTGTCTTGGTCTTGCTTGGCTGTCCCTTGCGACCCTTTAGCGTCGTCTTGAAGCGCTTGATGATGAGGGCCATCTCTTCATCATTGAGCCTGGCCGCCTCAACTTGCGCCACCTTGCTAGGTAGCGTCTCCTTGCTCCTCGTTGCCTTGAGAGCAATGGGTTGAGGCTCATGGGTTGGACCGTTCAACGCGTCGTCCACGTACCTTGCCTCCTTGATCATCATTCGCCCGCTTACGAACTTTCCTAGGACTTCTTCGGGCGACATCTTGGTGTACCTAGGATTTTCACGAATATTGTTCACCAAGTGTGGATCAAGTACAGTAAAAGACCTTAGCATTAGGCGGACGACGTCGTGATCCGTCCATCGCGTGCTTCCGTAGCTCCTTATTTTGTTGATAAGGGTCTTGAGCCGGTTGTATGTTTGGGTTGGCTCCTCGCCCCTTATCATTGCAAATCTTCCAAGCTCGCCCTCCACCAACTCCATTTTGGTGAGTAAGGTGACGTCGTTCCCCTCATGAGAGATCTTGAGGGTGTCCCAGATCTGCTTGGCATTGTCCAAGCCGCTCACCTTATGGTACTCGTCCCTGCACAAAAAGGCTAGCAACACAGTAGTAGCTTGTGCATTTCTATGAATCTGTTCATTGATAAACATAGGACTATCCGAGCTATCAAATTTCGTTCCACTTTCCACAATCTCCCATATGCTTGGATGGAGAGAGAACAGGTGACTACGCATTTTGTGGCTCCAAAATCTGTAGTCCTCTCCATCAAAGTGAGGAGGTTTGCCAAGTGGAATAGAGAGCAAATGAGCATTTGTACTTTGTGGAATACGAGAGTAGTCAAAAGAAAAGTTCGAATTAAACGGTTTCCTTCTCTCGTAGTCGTTGTCGTCGTTGTCCTTTTGGGAAGAAGTGGACTCATTGCTGTCGTCGTAGTAGACGATCTCCTTGATGCGTCTTGTCTTCTTCTTCTTCCCATCTTTGCGTTTGTGGCCCGAGTCCGAGTCGGTAGGCTTGTCATCCTTGGGCTCATTGACGAATGACTCCTTCTCCTTGTCATTGATCACAATCCCCTTGCCCTTAGGATCCATCTCTTCGGGCGGTTAGTCCCTTTCTTGAAGAGAACGGCTCTGATACCAATTGAGAGCACCTAGAGGGGGGGTGAATAGGTGATCCTGTAAAACTTGAACTTAATGCCACAAAAACTTGGTTAATCGTTAGCACAGTATTGCCAAGTGGCTAGAGAAGAGTCTTAGCGAAACACAATATCCACAAGAGAATCAACACAGGTAGACACAGTGGTTTATCCTGTGGTTCGGCCAAGTACAACACTTGCCTACTTCCACGTTGTGGCGTCCCAACGGACGAGGGTTGCAATCAACCCCTCTCAAGCGGTCCAAAGACCCACTTGAATACCACTGTGTTTGCTTTTCTTTTCTATATCCCGTTCGCGAGGAATCTCCACAACTTGGAGTCTCTCGCCCTTACAAAGATGTTCACAAAGAAGCACGGAGTAAGGGAGGGATTAGCAACTCACACAAGACACAAAGATCACAGTAAATACGCACACACAAGACCCAGACTTAAGCTCAAAAGACTAGCACACTAGAACGAAGCTCAAATCACTAGAATGTCGAACAAGTGCGCAAGAATGGAGTGTGAGTGATCAAGAGTGCTCAAGGAATGCTTGGTATTCTCCTTCATGCGCCTAGGGGTCCCTTTTATAGCCCCAAGGCAGCTAGGAGCCGTTGAGAGCAATCTGGGAAGGCAATTCTTGCCTTCTGTCGCCTAGCGCACCGGACAATCCGGTGCACCACCGGACACTGTCCGGTGCGGATCTCCTTCCTTATTTGGCGAAGCCGATCGTTGGCGCCTGGGAGCCGTTGGCGCACCAGACACTGTCCGGTGCACACCGGACAGTCCGGTGCCCCCTCCCGACCGTTGGCTTGGCCACGTGTCTCGCGCGGATCGCGCGGCCGACCATTGGCCCGGCCGACCGTTGGCTCACCGGACAGTCCGGTGAATTATAGCCGTACACCGCCGTCGAACTCCCGAGAGCAGCAAGTTCGCCAGAGTCAGCCTGGTGCACCGGACCCTGTCCGGTGCACCACCGGACAGTCCGGTTCACCCAGACTGCGCTAACCTCGGCTGAACTTAGCCATCTCTTCTCCAACTCGATTTTTCCTGTTTCCAGCACTTAGACACAATACATTAGTCCATAAAACAATGTACTAAGTCTATTAACATACCTTTTGACATGATTTGCAATTTGTCCACCACTTTGCATAGATTAACACAAAAGCACTTGTGTTGGCACTCAATCACCAAAATATTTAGAAATGGCCCAAGGGCACATTTCCCTTTCAGATGCACTGATGCGAACCACCTTTAAAAAGCAAATAATGTGCTAAATGTCTATTGTTTTCATAGTTAATTTGATTGCCATTAATGTATACTTTTGTTGGTCAATGGATGAATTCATATGTGGTTATAGTTCTACACTTAAAAATTGACTTCTTGATTGTTGTTAATAAACTCTATGGTGTACCTGTGGGGGACAGATATCCCCCGGGTCCACTAAAAGTGTAAAAGACCTCACGAAAGGCCCAAGGGCCCAATAAATCGTAAGGTCATTCTTTCGTGGGCCTGGGGAGGGACAATCAGCAAAGCAGATCGACATGAGGCCGGATTGATGCCAGCCCGGACGGCCCACAACGTCGAGCGAGCGACCACAATAGAGATCCGACTTTCCCGCGCTGGAGCCCCCATGCAACGGAGCCATGCGAGGATAGGTCGGCAGAACTACAGGGAGATAAACTCGAACAGTTCACTATCTTTTAGCTACACATTGTTATCATATCCACGTGTATTGCCCCACGGTCGAGTATATAAGGCCTAGGGGGCACCCCTTCAGAATGATCGACCCTATTACTTAGCCACCCACCTCAACTCTCTGCATTCTCAATTCGGAGAGCTCTCTTGTAACCTCATTCACCAAGCATACTCACCAGGACGTAGGGTGTTACGCATCTCTAAGCGGCCCGAACCTGTAAACATTGTCCACTGTCCCTCGTGCAACTGGCACGAACCATTTTGCTATAGTCGTCAACACCGTCCTACTCCTAAAAACACCTTGAGGGGCAACCCCGGGTGTGCGGTCGGACCCAAAACACCAACAGCTGGCGCGCCAGGTAGGGGGTGTGTCGACGATCCAAGCTAGCTCAATGGCCGTCACCTTCCACAGCAAGATCACCCTCCGTCCCGGATCCGTATTCTGCTTCGGTACAATCTCATCCGTAGCAGATGAAGAGGGAACTCTACACCGCATTGCGGATCCACCGGAAAAGAAGTCTCCTCCAACAAACTCCGAAAATATCGGAGAAGCGCAATCTCCAGCTCTCCAGAAAAAGATCGTCTCCGGAAAGTCAGGGGCCGAGAGCCCGCTGACCCGGAGAACTCCACTGTCTACTTCCCCGACAAAAGAATGGACACAGATCGCGAGGAAGAAGGAGACCAAGGGGAAGCAAATTGTTTTTTCCGTTCCTCCGCCCTCAAAGGAGAACGGAAAGAAGGTCGCCACGACAGCAGCACCATTCTATCCCGACGTCCTCTTCATCGGGAGAGTGGAGTCGCCTCCCGTCTCCGACGACGAGCTGACCGCACCCGGAGAAGAACCACCTCAACGAGAATCCCGCCGACGGAGAAACCGGTGCCGAAACGTTCGGCGACATCACGCGGCCGGAGAACGGGATCCGGAGCAACCTGTCTCGCGGGACGAGGTCTCGGAGATAGGAGAAACGCGTCTTCAGAGAACGAAGGAACTCCCGACGACGTGATCGCCGCCGGGCTCAGGAACAAGCCGAGCAAGACGCCAGGCAACGCCGGGAGAATCCATTCTTTGGGCTCAACCTGAATCTCGACTTCACCCGAGCCATGAACACGCCGAGCGAAGTTGAAGGAGTACTAGCTCGGATAGCTGATGGACTCCCTCGAACTCCCGACGCCGAGGGCTACCGACGACTGTTCACCCAGGCAGCCAACCATCTTCTACCGCTTGCTCACCCGCCGAACGATCTACGACACGCCATCAACAGTCGCCAAGACGCGCGAAGCTCCATCAATGCTTCGCGTGAACGACGGCATGAGAACGAGATCCGCCGCCGGGAGGAGTACGACAGAGATCATGGCATCCCAGCTCGGAGCCAGGCCACCAGAACTGAGTCGGCAACGGCCTCAAATGGCGGTACTACCCGGGGACGGTCGAGGAACCACAACAACTACTCCCCTCCCCGGGACAGACATCATCCCCGACGACAGGAGGACACATGCGGAGTGTCTGCTCTTACTCCGCGCCTTAGGGCCATCCAATGGCCTCCCAACTTCAAGGTATCCAATGTCGACAAATATGAACCTAAGCAGGATCCAGGGGGCTGGCTAGCCGTCTACACCACCGCTGCCCGAGCTGCCGGGGCGTCCGAAGACGTGATGACCGCGTACTTACCCATTGTCCTCGGGCAAGACGCGTTGCAATGGCTGCGACATCTACCCCGACACTGCATCGACGACTGGGGCGACTTCAGTCGACGCTTCACCGCCAATTTCCAGTCCCTCTCCGACAAACCGGCGCAACCATGGGACCTCAAATCCATCAAGCGCCGGGGGGACGAAACTCTCCGGTCGTACCTTAAAAGGTTCCAGACCATGAGAAATCGTATCCCCGAGGTCACGGAGGCGGCTGTGATCGAGGACTTCTAGAGAGGATCCAATGACTCGGCCTTCGTCCGAGCCATATTACAGAAGGCACCGACTACTTCCGAGGAGCTGTTCCGGGAAGCCGACCTCTACATCACCGCCGACGAGCGGGCCCAGGACCTCATCGGAGGAGCAAAGCCTGCACCGGCGGCACCACGACGTGACGCGAACCAGCAACCCGACAAACGCTGGGAGAAGAGGCCCCGCGAAGAGGTACACGCCGCCGGGCCACCAGCTTCTCGCGCCCGAGGAGGACCTCGCGGAGGCGAGCGCACGCTGGACGACATCCTCGACGCCCAGTGCCCGTACCACAAGGACATGCGCCACATTCTTCGTAACTGTCGGGACTTCAAGCACTCCGTCGGGCACGGCCGACCCTTCCAACCTCTACCTCCTCCTCCGCCGAGGGGAGGACCAGATGAACCACGACAACCCCATCAGCAGGAGGAGGAAGGACGAGGAGCTTTCCCGCGCGTTGACAGGGAGGTCAACGTCATCTTTGGCGGACACGGGTCGCAGGAGAACAAAAGACAACAAAAGCTCAACGACCGCCAGATACTGGTGGCGACCACCGGTCCTCCCGCCCCATACCGGTGGTCGGAGCACCCGATCACTTTCACTCGGGAGGATCAATGGTTCAACTTCGACCATCCAGACAAATACCCGCTCCTCGTCGATCCGGTGATCCGAGAGAGCCGGGTGAAGAAGGTGCTAGTGGACGGGGGGAGCAGCATCAACGTCACCTTCCCCCAAACACTCCAAGGCTTGGGAGTTCACCTCAAAGAGCTCCACGAGTCGGACACTCCCTTCTTCGGCATCGTGCCGACTGAAGGGGAATACCCGCTGGGCCACATCTACATGCCTATCACCTTCGGAACTCCGGAGAACTACAGAACCGAGTTCCTGAGGTTCGAAGTGGCGAACTTCGACTGCGGGTACAACGCCATCATCGGGAGGCCGGGATTGGCCAAATTCATGGCCATTCCGCATTACACGTACATGATACTGAAGATGCCAGGACCGCAAGGAATCATAACTGTGCGCGCCGACTTCCAAGGCGCCGCAGAGTGTTTCCGAGTGGCCATCCAAGCAGCCCTCACCACCAAGCCATCGACGATTTCCTCAACACAGGCGAACTCTAAGCCTGAGGAAGACCTTGCAGTACCGGCAAACGAAGCTCAAGCCACGACCTCTATGCGGCCGACTGAAGAAACTAAAAGGATCAACCTAGGGTTCGCTGATGAACGCAAGACTGCCGTCATCAGCTCCAGCCTGGACGACAAATAGGAAAGCGCGCTCGTCCAGTTTCTGCAAGATAACCGAGACGTATTCGCATGGCAACCTGCGGATATGCTGGGGGTCCCAAGAGAACTGGCCGAGCACAAACTGAAGGTCTATCCCCAGGCGAGGCCGATCCGGCAAAAACTACGACGTTTCACGCCCGACAAGAGAGAGGCCATTCGCGCCGAGTTAGCTCGCTTGGTCGCGGCCGGATTTATTAGAGAGGTGTTACACCCTGAGTGGTTAGCCAACCCTGTTCTTGTACTCAAAAAGAATAAAGTGGATTGGCGCATGTGCGTCGACTATACTGATCTCAACAAACACTGTCCGAAGGATCCCTTCGGGCTCCCGAGGATAGATCAGGTGGTAGACTCCACCGCTGGATGTTCTGTGCTGTCTTTCCTGGATTGCTATTCCGGATACCACCAGATTAGTTTGGCAAAGGAAGACGAAGAAAAAACAGCGTTCATTACTCCGTTTTGTGCTTTCTGTTATACCTCCATGCCGTTCGGCCTCAAAAACGCTGGAGCGACTTATCAGAGAGCCATTCAAACATGCTTAGCCGATCACTGGGGCAAGCGTGTGGAGGCCTACGTAGATGATGTGGTAATCAAAACGGAGAACTCGGAAAACTTCATCGAAGACTTACAGCTGGTTTTCAACAGTCTAAGACGGTATCGATGGAAGCTTAACCCTGAGAAATGTGTTTTTGGGGTACCAGCAGGAAAGTTGCTCGGGTTTATTGTTAGCCACCGGGGAATCGAGGCTAATCCGGATAAAATTGAGGCTATCATGAAGATGGAAGCGCCTCGGTCACAAAAGAAGGTTCAGCGACTTACTAGATGTATGGCAGCTCTGAGCAGATTTATATCCAGGCTGGGGAAAAAGGTTTACCATTTTACAAGCTACTCAAGAAGGTGGATAAGTTTCAGTGGACTTCAGAGGCACAGGAGGCTCTAGATGCACTGAAAAGATTCTTGACAACACCGCCAGTACTAAAGCCGCCACGGCGAGCCACATCAACTCAACCAGCTGAAGATCTGCTACTATATATCTCTTGCACGACTCACGTGGTAAGCACCGCGTTGGTAGTCGAGCGAGCAGAAGAAGGACATGCCTACCGAGTGCAACATCCTGTTTACTTCATCAGTGAAGTTTTGGGTCCCTCGAAGAAAAAGTATCCTCAAGTTCAGAAGCTATTGTATGCAGTACTTCTAACTGCCCGCAAGCTACGGCACTACTTTGACGACCACAAAGTCATAGTGGTTACTGGTTTTCCAATTGGGGATATTCTTCACAACAAGGAAGCCATTGGCCGAATAGCCAAGTGGGCTTGCGAGTTGGGATCTCATGACATCGAATTTCGACCTCGCACTGCCATTAAAACTCAAGCATTGGTTGATTTTGTATCGGAGTGGACTGAACAGCAGGTACCAGATAACCCAGAGACTGCAGAAGTATGGCGAATGTATTTTGATGGCTCGCTGAAGCTGCAGGGAGCAGGAGCAGGAATTCTCTTCACCGCACCTAGAGGCGAGCACCTCAAATATGCCCTCTAGTTGCTGTTTCCGGACTCCAACAATGCAGCCGAGTATGAAGCTCTGATCCATGGATTGAACATCGCCATATCATTGGGAATCAAGAAATTGATGGTGTACAGGGACTCTCTGGTAGTCATTAGCCAAATAAACAAAGAGTGGGATTGTTCAAGCGACTCAATGGGAAAGTACTGCACTGCCGTCCGAAAACTGGAAGATAAATTTGAAGGTCTGGAATTTCATCATGTGGAAAGAGATCGAAACACGGCAGCCGATGCATTGTCCAAGCTAGGATCCAGTCGAACTCAGGTCCCACCTGGAGTCTTTGTACAAGAAATACTACAGCCGAGCATCTCAATGGATCGAGCAGAGGAGTGTAATATTATAAATCAACCCGAGTCAGACTCTGATGACTAGAGAAGGCCAATCATCAGGTATATAAAGAATGAAGAGGAACCAGATGACAAAAATGCGGCCGAGCGCATTGCCAGACAGTCGGCTCACTACACACTGATTGGGGAGACATTGTACAGAAGGGGTGCATCAGGCGTCCTCATGAAGTGCATTCTCCCATCTACTGGGAAGCGACTTCTGGGGGAGGTCCATGCTGGGCAATGTGGAATACATGCAGCGTCCAGGACACTAGTCGGGAAGGTCTTCAGGTCAGGATTCTATTGGCCAACAGCGAAGAGTGATGCAGCCGAGTTAGTTCAGAGGTGCGAAGCTTGCCAATACTTGTCAAAACAACAACATCTACCAGCACAGCAACTGCAGACCATACCAGTAACTTGGCCCTTCGCATGCTGGGGACTGGATATGATTGGACCTTTCAAGAAAGCTCAAGGAGGATACACTCATGTATTGGTAGCAATCGACAAATTCACTAAATGGATAGAGTTCAAGCCCATTGCTTCTTTAACCTCAGCTAAGGCCGTGGAATTCATACAAGACATAATATTCAGATTCGGGATACCAAACAGCATCATAACTGACCTAGGATCCAACTTCACAAGTTTAGAGTTCTTCGACTTCTGCGAGCAAAAAAGCATTCAGATCAAGTATGCTTCTGTAGCACATCCAAGAGCCAACGGGCAGGTTGAGCGAGCCAACGGGATGATACTGGAGGCACTCAAGAAAAAGGTCTTCGATAAGAATGAAAAATTCGCAGGAAAGTGGATAAGGGAATTGCCCTATATCGTTTGGAGCCTAAGAACCCAACCTAGCCGAGCTCTGCATGGAAACACTCCTTTCTTCATGGTCTATGGGTCGGAGGCAGTGTTACCCGCCGATCTCAAGTTCGGGGCGCCAAGGTTGATCTTCGAAAACATAGCAGAAGTCGAAGCCACCAGGCTGGAGGACATTGATATACTCGAGGAAGAACGGCTGAATGCAGTAATCCAATCAGCGCGGTACCAGCAAACTCTAAGGCGCTATCACGACAAGGCCGTGCGACAGCGATCCTTCTCAGTAGGAGATCTCGTCCTCCGCCGAATTCTAACGGGGGAGGGACGACACAAGTTATCACCCTTATGGGAAGGACCCTTCGTAGTAGCAGAAATCACTCGGCCAGGATCATATCATCTCACTCAGATGGACGGCACAGAAGTCGGGAACTCCTGGAATATAGAACACCTCAGGAAATTTTATCCCTAGCTGTATTTCAAAAGCTATCGGGGCGACGATGTACTCTGTATAATGGAAATATGTCATCAATAAAAAAAGGGCTTCAAAGATACTCAGTTTGTTCATGATTGACTTGCATTCTTACTTAACTCGGGGTGACCACTATGCCCTGCTAACGGAGCAATCGGCTTAAGTCGGCAACAACTTAAGGTGGTGCGACATGCTCGCGCTTACTTAACTCGAGGTGACCACTATGCCCTGCTAACGGAGCAATCGGCTTAAGTCGGCAACGACTTAAGGCGGTGCAACATGCTCGCGCTTACTTAACTCGGGGCGACCACTATGCCCTGCTAACGGAGCAATCGGCTTAAGTCGGCAACAACTTAAGGTGGTGCAACATGCTCGCGCTTACTTAACTCGGGGTGACCACTATGCCCTGCTAACGGAGCAATCGGCTTAAGTCGGCAACGACTTAAGGCGGTGCAACATGCTCGCGCTTACTTAACTCGGGGTGACCACTATGCCCTGCTAACGGAGCAATCGGCTTAAGTCGGCAACGACTTAAGACGGTGCAACATGCTCGCGCTTACTTAACTCGGGGTGACCACTATGCCCTGCTAACGGAGCAATCGCCTTAAGTCGGCAACGACTTAAGGCGGTGCAACATGCTCGCGCTTACTTAACTCGGGGTGACCACTATACCCCGCTAACAGAGCAATCGGCTAAAGTCAGCAGCGACTTAGGCCGGTGCAACACACTCGCGCCTACGCAATTCAGGGTGACCACTACGCCCTATTAACAGAAGCAATCGACTTAAGTCAGCAGCGACTTAAGGCGATCTGACGTGCTTACAATTACTCATATAAGGATGACTTCTATATCCCTCAAACAAATTTCAAAACCATCTCACATCAATTTACTACTGCAAATTTATGAACTGATGAATTCTGAAACAATATGAGAATAACAATGTCGTCCAAGTACTGAAATGACGTCCTCTAACAAATGTCTGACCGCGCGCTCAAAGCACGCAAAATGTTTCTCTATTTTGTGATATTTTTCTCAGGAGCAATCGATGAGGAAGGACGACTCGAGGAATCAGGGGCAGCATTCACGTCAGCCCTTATATCTTCGGGAACAACCACGCCGGGTCTCCTCATCAAGATTCGCCCCGCCCGAATAGCCTTGTCCATGGCTCTGTCGCGCTGGGCTCTGAGAGTAACGGAAGTTTCTTCAGCAACCCTGACAGCCAACCGAGCAGCTTCTAACTCCTGGGCAATGGATTTCTTGGAAGCACGGAGTTCTTTGATAGTAGCATCTTTCGCTGATATCAATTGCTTGAGCCGGGTCACCTCATCCGCGGATTCCTGTAGCTTACAGCGTTGGTTGTCTAATTCTTCCATGGTGAAGTGATGACTCCTCTCTAGGATGGTCAGCGAGTTGCTAGAATCGCGATACAATCTGTCAAGACTGTCGCGAGAAGCAGCAAGGATACGTTTTTCTTCCTGCAAACAAAAGTCAACTCCCTCAAACATCAAGCAAGTAATAGGATCACGACAAGGCAAAGCACAGTTTCATAAGTCACCTTTTCAGAATTAAGCTGAGCATGAAGAGAAGAACTCAGTGCATTGGCGTCATCTAAGGCAGCAGAGACCTGAGCTAGTTCAGTCTGACTTTGAGAATACTTTCCTTCAAAGTCAGAGCACCGCTGGACCAATTCAGCATGATCTCGAGAATGTTTTTCTTCAAGAGTGGAAATCTGCTGAGTGATACCTAGCAGGAGACGACCAACCAAAGGGGGTCAGAATGTAAAGCAGTTTAATATAGAAGACAAAAGAGAAGCGAAAAGCACTAACCAGCGTTGGTCGCCTCCAATTCAGAGACACGACGTTGAAGTAACACTGGATTCCAACGTGCAAGAGACGAAGCTACTTCTGGAACGGGAGCACCCTGTAACCTCAGCTGGCTAGCCATCCCGTCCACCAAAGCCTGATAAGGAGAGCAGATGAGTGTAATGACAGCAGTTCGTGCGGTGAAAAAATCAAGCTGAAGTATACCACAGTACCTGGAGGTTGGAAAAGAACGAAGGGACCCCCAAATCATGAGAGATCAATTGATGGCCGGACGTAAGGCCGCCACCCGAAGCAGCTTGCAACGAACCAGCCGGAACCAACTCAGTGCCATCAACAGAGCCCAACACTCGGTCAGCAGGGACGCTGCCCTCTAAAGCGACTCCCTGGTCCAAGGCTTGGGCCACCACCATACAGCCGGAGTGCGGAGGCGATCCTGCATGAACGTCCATGGAAGTACAAGAGGGAGACCCCGCTCGGACATCCTTGGGGGCTGGGTCATAGTTTGCACTGCCCACTTGAGCCGGATCATCCCCGGCAGCACCCTCGGGGGCTGGGCAGTGGCTTGCACTTCCCACCCGAACCAAGTCATCCCCGACAACATTCTCGGGGGCTGGGCACGTGTCGACACCATCCTTGGGGTCCAAGTTCTCTGCGGTAGCCACCTCTAAGGCTGATGGGCCCTCAGTTACTTCCATGGGACTAGGACGATCCAAGTCAGTCTCCCGACCCTCGAGATCGCGCTCTAAGGTCGACGAGGCACGGGATGACCTCAACCCAGCATCAAGCACATTAGCACAAACCTCCATCACACCATCATCTGCTGGCTCCGATAACAAATCCTCTGGAACCATATCCTCAAGAGTCTGATCAAAATTGGCCAGGGACAGTTCTTGCAGACCAATGAGAGCAGACAAGGCAGGAGAAGGAACTCAACTACTTTCACCACTAGCGATGAACTGCCGACTGTTTTTCCGAGTCAAAGGAACTTCATCCTCTTCCTCCTCGTCGTCTACATTAGCAACACAGGCAGCACCCCCATTGGGATCAGCAACAGATGGAGCACCCACATTGGGATCAGCAGCAGATTGGGTACACCCATTGGGGTGAGCGTCAATAAATTCAGTCACAGGCACTTCTTCAGCAGCAGGAACCGAGATACCAACGTCCCGATCCAAACTAGATACTCGCCGGAGGCGTCTCTTTTTCTTTTTCTGCTCATCAGCAGAAGGATCAGGTTGACTGGCTCGGCAAGGACGCTTCGGGCGAGTACTGGCAGGCTTCTGAGTATCCAAGGTTGTATCAGCCTCTGGGAGGGGCGCCACTACCAATGCCCCAGCAGGAGCAGCATCAGAAGAGTCCTCAGCCAGCAAATCAAGCATAGCGCTTATCTCTGCATCACTAGGGTTCAGGGGCACCTCAAAATGGACCTGTAGTTCATCATCAGGAACCTCCCCGAGCGAGGCAACCAAGGCACTAACTTCTTCAGCAGAGGGCCGCACTCTAAGGCCCAAACTGCCATCAGTGACAGGTGGATTCGACACAAAAAGAGTGAAGGCTTTGGGAGGAGGCAAGTTCCAAGCTGAGTATGCCACTGGGGCACCAACATTTGACACTTTGCCTCTAAGGATCATCTCAAGTTGGTTCACCAAGTCCACAGAGGGAATTCTCCTGTTGGTAACCCGAGTTGAGTCGGCTAGGCCTCGATACAGATAAGCCGGGTATGCCCTGTCTTTCAACGGCTGAATATTCTTGAAGACAAAATCAGCAACCACACCTTCAGCAGTCAGACCCCTCTCCTTCAGCAATCCAACTTCAGCCAGCAAAACACCTGCCTTAGCTACCTCCTGATCTGTGGGGGACTCGGTCCAGCTTGGGGTGCGAACATCCGGCTGTCTTCCCGACCGAGGGGGAGAGAGTTTCCATAATTCTCAACAATGAACCACTCCAAGCGCCATCCCTTGATACTGTCTTTGAGAGGGATTTCGAGATACTCAGTCTTCCTCCCGCGGCGCATCTCTAAGCTAGCACCACCAAACAACTGATGTTGTCCCCCGGCCATCCCAGGGCGACAGTGATACAAGTACTTCCACAACCCGAAATGTGGCAGCACGCCAAGAAAAGCTTCACATAAATGAATGAAAATGGAAATTTGCAAGATAGAATTGGGATTCAGATGGGTCAAGTTAAGATGGTAGAAATCAAGGAGGCCGCGAAAAAAAGGGAGAAATGGGAAGACCGAGGCCGCGGAGAAGGAAAGGAGCGTAAATCACGGACTCATGGGTATCCTCAGTCGGGATAGTGACCCCATGGAAAATCCGCCAAGAACAGAGCTCCTTCGGGGGAAGAACCCCGATGGACACGAGGTGGAGAAGTTCGGGCTCGGAGATGACAGACATGTGGTTACCTGCGAAAGGCAACTGGCTGTTGGGGTCGATTGGAGGAATCACTGTGGCAGACGAACTCGAGGCTTTCCTCTTGGGCGCCATCTCGATTCTACCGGCGAGCAGAGTGGAAGGCGAATTGCAGAGAGGATTCAGAAGCGAGAAAGCAAGAACTAGGGCACGGAAAGCAGAGGCGGCTAAAAGCGCAGCACTTATAGGATATTCCCGAGCCAGATACCGTTTCAAAAAGCGCCCAGTCAGCACCCGGTGGTTATTTCCAAGACACCGGCGTGCCACGTCATCACTCGGCAGTTATTTCCAGAACACCGGTGCGCCACATCATCACTCGGCTATTATCCTCAAAATGGCCCACGCAGCCCGCTATCGCTCGGCGTTACTTCTAAAACGCTGACGTCGTCTTCAAGTCGCTCGGCGTTACCCCTAAAACGCTGACGCTGCCCTTAGGTCACTCGGCGTTACTTCTAAAACGCTGACATCGTCTTCAAGTCGCTCGCCGTTACCTCTAAAACGCTGACGTCGTCCTCCAGTCACTCGGCGTTACCTCTAAAACGCTGATATCGTCTTCAAGTCACTCGGCAGCTACCTCTAAAAGCATAGATATGATGCCCGAGTTATTCACTTACTATTCCAAGGGAATCAACTTCACGAAAAAGGCGGGAAGAGTAATGATTCAAGAACTTTGAGTTATGAATATCGAAGAGCAATCATCACAGAGAAGCTAACATCATTTCTTCATTAAAGGGAAGATATCATACTTACAAATCAACTCACTATGAGTTGATACTTCCCTATTACTACTGCTACATTACATTACATTACTACTACTACTATTGCATTACTACTACTACTCTACACTACTAAATACTACTACATTATTCTAACTATACTATACTAACATCTAAGGACCAGTGGCATCTAGCCACTGGCCCTGTTGCTGTCGCTGCCGCTGCCGCCCTTGTTGCTGCCCCTGCTGCTGCCGCCGCCACCGCTGCCGCCCCTGCTGCCGCCGCCGTCGCCCTTGCTGCCGCTGCTGCCGCCCCCGCCGCCACCGTCACCATCACTGTCGCCACCGCCTTCGTCGTCGTCATCGTCGTCGTCGTCATCCTCGCCGTCGCCGCCGCCGTCCTCCTCGGACGAGTCCTCCTCATCTGAGGAGTACTCCGACTCGTCCGAGCCCTCGAGCCCGGAGCCCTCGACGACCCGAATGTACGTCCAGACTTCCGCCGCGAGCCCCTGGGAGTCGTCTGAGTCGTCAGACGACTCACGCAGGGGGATGGGAGCCGGAGACCCCTCAGACTCAGAGGAGAACTCCTCCTCTGAGTACTCCGAGTCACCAAAATCCTCCGATGGAGGAGTTGGCTCACGCTTGCGCTTGTTGTTCTTGCCCATGGTGGAAGCGAAAGGGAGAGGAGAAAAGCAAGCAACAGAGAACAGCAAGAGATGTGAAAAAGCCGGAGAGACAATGGCATTATTTATAGAAGGAGAAGGCAACTGCTCACCTCCAACCGCGGTCACTGAACAGTCGCAAAGCATTCAATAAGCACTTCAACCCGTCTGAAGACATGCCAGGTGGCTGACGCCGTTTCACGCAACACAACACCCATTGGGACTCCAGTCAACAGCGCGGAGGATATGATTACACCCGCCGTCACATCACATTACTACTCAGAAGTAGCCGGCTAAAACACTCAGCGTACAAAGCCGTCCCTTGCCCACACCCATTGGGGGGGACGCCCAGGATTTATCAGTATATTTTTCAAAACTGTCACATCTGTGCAGGGCATGCAATGAATACCTCAAGACAAAAATGAGATATCAGTAAGGATCAGAGGAAAGCCAAATATAGCTGGTGAAGTACAAAATATGGCAAACAGAAGCGACGTGAAGACTAGACAGAGAACGTCCATCAAATGTCCAATCAGTCACAGAGCAAATAAATTACACCACCCAGCAAGATATGGATGGATTGTGAACTCGGCTGCAAAAGACAAAATACATGCTGACCTCTGAAGCATAATCTTGATGACATAATGCTGACCTCCAAAGCATAATGCGGATGGCATCATACCGATTTTCACAGGCAGGAAGGATAATCTTCAACAAAAAGACACCAAAGGAAGACCTTCGAATGGATTATCCTCAAAAATCCACTCGAAGGTCGGGGGCTACACCCATTGGGTGCACCTTTGGTGCACCCCATGGATCACTATTTCAGGTCAAGATAGTGCTGACTTCTAAGGCATGGGACAAGATTAAAGACAAGTCTGACCCTCAACCAAAGCACAAGAGTAAGATGAAAGTAATTTCTGATGGAGACCTTCGAGTAGATTATTTTCCAAAATCTACTCGAAGCTCGGGGGCTACACCCATTGGGTGCACCTCCGGTGCACCCAATGAAGTTTAGGGTACTACAAGATGAAATGTCGACCTCTAAGGCACAAGCACGAAACAAAGCTTCAGTTTACGAGTGATCAAAGTAGGAGGAGACAGTAAGAAATCGTTTAACCCAAATTACCTGCTAGCTGGACCTGGGATCTTTGGGCTGATTACCTCAAAATCAACCCAAAGATCGGGGGCTTGTGGGGGACAGATATCCCCCGGGTCCACTAAAAGAGTAAAAGACCTCACGAAAGGCCCAAGGGCCCAATAAATCATAAGGTCATTCTTTCGTGGGCCTGGGAAGGGACAATCAGCAAAGCAGATCGACATGAGGCCGGATTGATGCCAGCCCGGACGGCCCACAACGTCGAGCGAGCGACCACAACAGAGATCCGACTTTCCCGCGCTGGAGCCCCCATGCAACGGAGCCATGCGAGGATAGGTCGGTAGAACTACAGGGAGATAAACTCGAACAGTTCACTATCTTTTAGCTACACATTGTTATCATATCCACGTGTATTGCCCCACGGTCGAGTATATAAGGCCTAGGGGGCACCCCTTCAGAACGATCGACCCTATTACTTAGCCACCCACCTCAACTCTCTGCATTCTCAATTCGGAGAGCTCTCTTGTAACCTCATTCACCAAGCATACTCACCAGGACGTAGGGTGTTACACATCTCTAAGCGGCCCGAACCTGTAAACATTGTCCACTGTTCCTCGTGCAACTGGCACGAACCATTTTGCTATAGTCGTCAACACCGTCCTACTCCTAAAAACACCTTGAGGGGCAACCCCGGGTGTGCGGTCGGACCCAAAACACCGACAGTACCATCTAATTTATTAAATTCCCTTTGATTTCTTACAATTTCTGACATAAAAATATCCATGTTCACGCCATGTATTGTCTTAGTACGAGAAAATAAAGTGGATAAAGATATGGCAACAATGGTCTAAGCACACTTTCACCCATACTCTTATTTGTATATTACATGTTCGATTGACATGTTTTGTCTTTCTCTCCTACTCTTATTTGATTTACATGCTAACTGAATTACTATGGCAAAGAAACTATAACATCAAATATTAAGGTTGTGGCTACCGCTACATGAACCATTTTTGGAGCAAGCATTGTGCAACTAAGAACAAAATCAAGTGAATAGGATGATAATTGTTCTCAATTTTATGCCTTTTATATTTGATATTATCTTTGATATTAGTAATATGTGTTGTACAAAACCAATAAACAAAACAACGATGAATAAAGATGTTGGATATGATGTTTTAGAAATACATTAACATTAATGTACGATGGCACACATATTCAGTACTAAGAATTTAAATCTAAGATATATCCTCTATGTTAGGAATGATGACACCTAAGATGGGGGGAGAATTAGGCAAACTATTTTCTCTTATCTAAAGCCTCTAATTTCTTGTCTAGTTAAAATCTATGCAATAAATAAAATATCTTATGTGTAACTATAGTTTTGACTAAGTGTTGGTATCTCTAGCATAAAAGTATTATACAACCTAGGTTCTAAACATATCCACTGGCCTAACAACTAAAATAGGAAGGTAAAGCACACAACCAAGTTACATAATATAATATGGAAACTTAAGTGTGATAGAGATACAAACTCCTGTCGAGGACTCTAGTATTTTTACTGAGGTATCAAGAAGCGTGTAAGTTTTTTCCTAATTCTCGTTGGAGCCCCACACAAGGGAAGCCCACATGAGAGTCATGCTCTCAGTCGGGTAACTCCTTAGATAACCATGTTCCTTCCCCATATGTAAGTGGACCTCCGATGTGGCCTCTTATAGATGCTCTTCACTATCGTGTTTCTGGTGAGAATGATGCAAGCCTCATTTCCTCTAGTATAGATGGTGACAACACCACAAGCACAACTAATGTGATCTCATAAGACTGTAAGCGCCTCTAGTACAACTATTATAGGTGTATGTAGGCACAAAAGGGTTAAGATGTGTTTGTTCCTCAATTCTAACACTAGGGAAAAACATAGAGCAAACATTATATGTAGTAGTCTAATTAACATAAGCACTTCACAAATTACACTAATCACCAAGTGTTGAGGTTGTTTGGTGTAATATTTTGTCAAAATTACTTCGTTCTTCATCTACAAGGGTGTTGATAAATGGACAGCTTAGTGAGCTAATATGTTACCAAAGAGGTTTACGACAATGGGACCCCTATCCCCTATTCTATTCATCTTGATGATGGAAGTCCTTAATTCTCTGGTCTCTAAAGCAGCAGATTTGGGACTGACTAGCCGCTATTATGAAGAGATGAAGGACAGAGAATCTCCCTATACGCTAATGATGTTTTTATATTCCTAAGACCAAACTTGGGAGAGTTGGCCTTGGTAGAGGAGATGCTCAGAGTATTTAATGAAGCCTCATGGTTAGTGACAAATATTGGGAAGAGCTCTATCACACCAATTCTGTGTGATGTGCAAGAGGTGGCTGCTATAGCCTATACAGGAGGCTCTACCATGCCAGGTGGTTGAGTTTCCTTGTAAATACTTGGGGCTGCATTTATCTCCACAAAACATCCTAGAACAGAATTCCTCTCCCTTATTGACAAACTGGCAGATCGTCTTCCTGGATGGAAGGCTGCTCTTATTTGGC